>NC_053028.1:231703391-231854092 GCF_003073215.2 Triticum urartu
ATATCACTAAGCACATGAAGCAAGAGGCTCATTAAGCAACACCTCATCCCTCCTTGATAGTATTGGCTTTTCCTAAAGACTCAATGTGATCTTGGATCACTAAAATATAAAATGAAGAGTCTTGAGCTTTTGAGCTTGAGCCAATCCTTTGTCCTTAGCATTTTGAGGGTTCCACTTTCACATCCATGCCATGCCAATCATTGAGCTTTCCTGAAATAATCATCTTGGAATAGCATTAGCTCAATGAGCTATATGTTGTTATGAATTACCAAAACCACCTAGGGATAGTTGCACTTTCAATCTCCCCCTTTTTGGTAATTGATGACAACATATAGATCAAAGCTTCGACAAATGATAATAAGCATGAAAGATATCGTCACTTTGAGAAGTATGTGACAAGTAAGAGCTCCCCCTAAATTTCTGCATATTTAAAATTTGCTTTGGACTGCAAATGCACAAAGAGTTAGAGTCATGGGTTACTCTTCCATGTCACATACATCTTGGTGGAGCGCTTAAAATGATAAGAATGAAATACATGCACTCATCACCAAGAATAGTGAATGATCACACAAGATAGATAGGATAATAGCATTAAGCAATCATTAAGTGTAGCTTATGATCAAACACATGATCATCAATGTCTCACAAATAATGACGTAGTATCTCAAGCACTCAAAAGCAAACAAGTTCGAAAAACCACCAAATAAAGCAAGAGAGAAAAGCACACTCTCTCTCTCTCTCGAAGCCTATGATCTATACATCTTCTCCCCCTTTGGCAACAAGTTACCAAAAAGTTCCTAGAAAATGCATAGCACTAGATCGACGCTCAGGCTTGATCTTCAGGTGGTGGTGGAGTCCGGATCACTCCAAGGACGAAGGCTTCGGTAGATGCTGAAGTAGACGCTGGAGCTGGAGCTGAAGTAGATGCTGGAGCTGGTGGAACTGAGGCTGTGGCTGGTGCTGAGGTGGTGGCTCTTGTGTCAGCAACTGGCACGGCAGACGACCTCGGACCTCTTGGCACTCTGGCAAAGGCATGAGTAGTAGTCCTGCCTCTCCTCTCCTGCATGTCCTCTTGGAGCTGCTCCACTGCAGACTGAACTTCCGTTACTTTGACATCCAAGTCATAGAACTTCTGTTCCATGATTCTCTCTAGGCTCTGCTGATTCTGAGTGAGGGTGGCCAGACTTTGCTTAATCCTCAGCGTGGATGCAATCAAGTAACCAAGCTGCTCTTGTTTAGTCTTCAAGAAATACTCAGATGCCTCCTCTTGAGTAGGCATCTTGGCAGCTTTCTCCTTCCTCGCCTTCTCCTTCTTTGCGTAAGCTTGTGCAGACGATGGCTCGTTCTCAGTCATCACAACTTCATTGTTCTCAAAATCTGGACGGATGGGCAAATGTTCCTTGTCCAATAAATATATGCCCGTGCCCATATTGGAGTTGATGAGCTCCTGAATTTGAGGGGCATATCCGCAGCTCCTCTTTTGATCTGTTGCGGTCCTCTTGATTGTTTCCACTATGAGGCTCATCACCTTGAACTTCTGAGGCACATCAAACACATGTAGAAAGTTGATAGCATGGCCTCTGATCATCTTGTGATCTCCAGACTTGGGCAGTAAGGTGTGCCTCGAGATCCAATTGATAGTCGGGAGCCCTGACAGAAGGTAATGTACTGAGCCAAACTTGAAATATCAAGTGCTTCATTTGGGATCTCCTTGTACATATTTGACATTGAGTTGTGGTCCATCTTCTTCTTGGCATAGATATCCAAGTCATCATCTTGCTCCTCTGGGGCATTAATGATCTGTGCCCACTCAACAACTGTGGATTGGTACCTTGTACCCTCAGACATCCATGTGATCCTCCCATCTGGATAAAAGTGTGCCGTGGAGTAGAACTGCATGATAAGCTCCTCGTTCCACTTTGTGAGCTTCTGCCCAACAAAGTCAGCTACTCCACAAGCTATGAAGCTGTCTTGCACTCCAGGATAGTGCTCCTCATTGTCCTTGATGTATGTTCCAATCAACCCATCGCATGTCACAGACAATTGGCTTCTTATCTAGCAGCACTGTCTCATAAAAATCCTGCTTCTCCTTGGTGTGAAACCTGTAGTCCACGGCAGTCCTTCTCCTTGAAGCATACGGGTCTGCTTCTCTCCATTTCCTCAGCACTGAATCTCTCCTGAGCTTCATGTCCTCAGCCACAGGATGAGCATCGTTGTGGTCTGGGATCTTGGGCTTTAGCTTCCTTAGGACATTCTCTTCCTCTTCTTCAGCAACAGTTCCAGGCACTGGGGCCTTGTTCTTCTCAGCTGCAGGGATGCTTCTTGTGTTCCTCTTTGGCTTTGGCTTTGGAGCTGGCTTGGCCTTGGAAGCAGCTCCCCCTGATTTTATGGCATCTCCCATTAGCTTGGGTGCCTTGGGTGCTGGTGCAGCTTCTTCTTCTTCTTCCTCTTCCATGATGGAAGCTTTGCCAAGCACTCTAGCCATAGTCTTCTTCACCCTTTCCTTTCTTTTCTTGCCCTCAGCTGCAACTGGCTCTATGGGCTTCTCAGTTGACATTCTGGCCTTTGACATTGGTTGCCTGCCTGCTGGCCTTTTGATTTTCAGGCCTGGCTTAGTGCCTTGAGCTGGCTCAACTCTCTTGGAAGTGGCCTCTTCCTCTGCCACATAGTCCTCATCTTCGGAATCATAAGTCCTCTTATTTCTCTGTCTCGTGGCAGCTTTTGGCAAGTTGCTAGGAGTGCTCCTGCTGCCTTCATCAGATGAACTAGAGGGACTAGTGCCCTCACTCATCACCACTTGCTGCTCTGACATATTCTGGCTATCACTCTGGTCTGACATGCTGCAAACTGACTGCTGACCCTGTGAATAGTTTATAGAAGAGATAGAGTGGATGAGCATCACAAAATGCAGAGATTTTTGCAAAAGAATGATCCAAAAACTTATTTTTAGTTTCCCACTGAAATCATCTCGGATCTACCGATTTTCAAACTCGGTGATACCGAAGCAGTTTTGGAACCTAAACTAGTGAACTCGGTTGGACCGAGTCACAGTTCGGTGGCACCGAGACTGCTAGGGTTTCACAGAGTTCCAAAATCGGTCACACCGATAAGTAATTCTCGGTCAGACCGAGTCTCACTTGTGCAATGGCATAAGCCAAATCGGTGGGACCGAGTTTTTCAACTCGGTGGGTCCGAGATGGTTTCGGCGGAAACCTAAACCTAGAATTTTCGAATCAAACCTAATCTATGAGTTCATTGACTGGATAGAAGTTTATCAAACGTGGCTAGAATCAATATGATCACAATGTGCTAGGAATCAGATTGAGGAATAGCACAAAGATCAAGTCCATACCCTAGTTCGGCGGGGACTTGCTACGGCGGCAACGGCGGGGCAGAATTCCCGTTGACGGTGACGGAGACCAGCGACTGGAGGCTGCTGGCGGCGAGAAGACGATCCGGAGACCACGAGGGCAGAGCAGGCTATCGCACGGGCGAAGAGGTTCGGAGAAATTTCCAAATTTTGCCTGTGACTATATATAGCCCGACCCTGTCGGTGTAACCGAGTGGAACGACTAGGTGGCACCGAGATTCATAACTGCGTGCAGTTACTGAAACTCGGTGTGACCGAAAGGTTCAAATCGGTTGCACTCAGATCGAAAACCTATATCAACTTAATGATCTCGGTAGGACCGAAAGTGGAGTATCGGTCAGACCGAGAATCATAAAGAGGTTTTGGAAGTTTAAGTCTATGACGAATCGGGGACTCCGAGCGCTCCTCACACAGAGTGGTTCGAATCTGACTTGATCAAATTTTGTGATGCAGCATGAATAGAGTTTGAGACGAGAAAAGCATAGATAGCTAGAGGAGGTTCTTAGGCATTCTTGTCCATCCACTTGGCAAAAGAAGATAAAACCAAACAGTCAAAACAACAAGTGGATGTCCTCGAATGAGTAAAATATGCAACCAGCATGCTCACACAATAAGATGGCAAATGAAATATGTGACAAGGCATGCACAACCAATTCTAGCATCTATCAAGCAATTTGCGATGACTAGGTCATCTATATATGAGTATATTGACTTAGGAGTCAAGTGAGAACACTTGATCATAGGTCATACTCATCGTTTAAGCTCAAGTGGGGTTACCACTTTTACATAAAGCATTGTTGTGTTCACATCTTTAGAGTTGCTTTAGCTCAAGTCTTAGAGTAAAGCTCCCCCTAGATGTGATATCCCCCCTAAGAGGGATGAACTAACCTTGGGTTTTGTCGATGATGACTTCATGTAGATATTGAAGATGTGGATGCTCAATGTTGATGTAGATCTCTTGGAGCTATCCATTTGAGTGAATTGCACTTTCAATACCTACATGGGTTAGTCCCACAAGAAACAAACAAGGATATCCATAGACATAGAGTGATGCACACAAAAGATGATGTCCATGAAAACTTTTAGGTTACCTTGTCCCTTGTCTTACCAACAAGAGGGTTTGTGACTCCTTGAACTAGTGCATGATGTGGAAGTTGATTGCACTTGTTCTTGCCAAAATGATAAGAGTGAAGTATGTTGGCGGAGTCACCCTCAAGAACTCTCTAGTTCTTCTTCTTTTGGATCCACATCATCTTGATGGGAATCCTTGGAGTTGTAGTCGTACTTGATGAAGTGGAACTTGAAGTAGTCTTGGGAATCCACTTGACTAAGGTCTTAGGAGCTTCTTCAAATGCATCAATTTCCTCTTGAAGCTTGTCCTTGCCTTTTTGCTTGTAGTCTTGTGGTGGAAGATCATCTTGATCTTGTGTCCCCTTGAAAGAAGTATACTTCTCTTGTTGAGGGACAAACTTTGTCTTGGGGTATTGATCTTCTTACCACTCAACTCCATTGGCATTGAACTTTCGCTCAAAACCAACACCTTGATTCTTCCGGTGCATTCCTTGCTTGCGCACAATTTCCTCGAATTGCTTACTCCCGGCAAGGCTTTTGTACACTCCTTTCTCTATAATTCCCTTCAATAAGCTATTTTCTTGCTCAAGTGTAACTTGGCTAAGAGAATCATTAGTGGAATCAAGAGAACTACTAGAAGCAACAATATTGGATTTAGCATGATCATTGTTACTGCTAGAGGAAGAATCCTTTTTGTTAGACTTGACTTGAGGCATGTAAGTGGATAAGAGTAAACGCTTGGCAATGTAAGAAGAACTTTTCTTGCGGAGATCATCATTGATTGCCTTTAAGAACTCATGCTCTTGCTCAAGATTGAGCTTTTCAAAGCGTAATTTCTCATGAGCTCTTAAAAGTTCTCGATGATCTTCGAAGATAGTTTAATGAGCTAACTTAAGAGTTTTTAGTTCTTTAGTTAGAGCCTCAATCTTCACCTTATCATTGTCATTCATTTTATCTTGATTAGCATGATTAATTGACGTTTCATCATAGTATTCATCACTAGAGTTGTCAACAAGCAAATCATCACCTAACAAGTCATCTTCATCACTATTGAAATCAACATACTTGGGGTGTGCTACCTTTGGACCTTTGGCCATGAAGCATCTTCCAATTCCTTCATTTGGTGAGTCAAATATGTCGTAGTAGTTGGTTGACACAAGTGCTAGACCGGCAACACCTTCATCTTGAGTATCTTCGGAGTCGGAGTGATAACTTCTCTCGGAGTGGCTGTCGGAGTCGGAGCCGGATACCCATTCACCAACATGAGCTTGATCTCTTCGTTTTGTGTAGCTCCTTGATGATTTTTCCTTCCTTTCCGAATCCTTGCTTCTCCGTGAGTATCTTTGTTCATAACGATCATCTCTACTCCTTCTCTCTCTTGGTGGTGATTCTTTGCTTCTTCTTTTTGGAGAATCTTCTCTTCTCTTGTAGGGAGCCGTACACTCATTGGAATAGTGTCCGGGTCTTCCACAACTGTAGCAGTTTCGCTCTCGACTAGAAGATCTTTTGTCATTGTAGGACCTTGACTTGAAGCTTCTATCTTTGCTTCTACTCTTGTAGAACTTGTTGAAGTTCTTCACCATTAAGCTCAATTCTTCATTGAAGTTTTGTTTCTCACTTGATGATGTAGGGGCTTCACATGAGGCTTTATAGGCACCACTTGATTTTTTGTGAAGTTACTCTTTATCCTTAAGTGAAATCTCATGAGCAACAATTCTTCCAATCACCTCCGTTGGCTTGAGATCTTTGTAATTGGGCATCATTTGGATCAATGTGCACACGGTATCATATTTTCCATCCAAGGCTCTTAGAATCTTCTTGATGATGAATCTATCGGTCATCTCTTCACTTCCTAAGCCGGCAATCTCGTTTGTGATGAGAGCAAGCCTAGAGTACATTTCAGCGACACCTTCACCATCCTTCATTTTGAACTTGTCAAGTTGACTTTGAAGCACATCCAACTTGGATTCCTTGATGGAGTCGGTACCTTCGTGCATATCAATCAAAGTGTCCCAAATTTCCTTTGCATTCTCAAGACGGCTGATTTTGTTGAATTCTTCGGGGCACAATCCGTTGAAGAGAATATCACAAGCTTGAGCATTGTATTGCAACATCTTCAACTCATCCGGGCACAATCCGTTGAAGAGAATATCACAAGCTTGAGCATTGTATTGCAACATCTTCAACTCATCCGCGGTAGCTTCACGGTTCGATTCTCTCCCATCAAAGAAGTCACCTTGCAAACCAACACACACAATAGCCCAAACGGCGGGGTTATGTCCAAGAATATGCATTTTCATTTTATGCTTCCAACTAGCAAAATTAGTACCATCAAAGTAAGGACCTCTACGGTGATAACTTCCCTCGCTAGACGCCATACTCTCCTAGGTTGTGAAACCAAGGCTATGACCACCAAAAGCTATGGAGATCAAGCAAATGGAGACCAAAGCTCTGATACCACTTGTAGGATCGAAAGTATGTCTAGAGGGGGGGGGGTGATTAGACTACTTGACCAAATAAAAAATTAACCTTTTCCCAATTTTAGTCCTTGGCAGATTTTAGCTAATTTAGGACAAGTCAAGCAATCATCACACAATTCAAGCAAGCATGCAAAGAGTATATTGGCAGCGGAAAGTAAAGCATGCAACTTGCAAGAATGTAAAGGGAAGGGTTTGGAGAATTCAAACGCAATTGGAGACACGGATGTTTTTCCCGTGGTTTCGGATAGGTGGTGCTATCCTACATCCACGTTGATGGAGACTTCAACCCACGAAGGGTAACGGTTGCGCGAGTCCACGGAGGGCTCCACCCACGAACGGGTCCACGAAGGGTAGCAACCTTGTGTATCCCACCATGGCCATCGCCCACCAAGGACTTGCCTCACTAGCGGTAGATCTTCACGAAGTAGGCGATCTCCTTGCCCTTACAAACTCCTTGGTTCAACTCCACAATCTTGTCGGAGGCTCCCAAGTTGACACCTAGCCAATCTAGGAGACACCACTCTCCAAGAAGTAACAAATGGTGTGTAGGTAATGAACTCCTTGCTCTTGTGCTTCAAATGATAGTCTCCCCAACACTCAACTCTCTCTCATAGGATTTGGATTTGTGGAAAGAAGATTTGAGTGGAAAGCAACTTGGGAAGGCTAGAGATCAAGATTCATATGGTAGGAATGGAATATCTTGTCTCAACACATGAGTAGGTGGTTCTCTCTCAGAACATATGAGTTGGAATGAATGGAATATCTTGGTCTCAACACATGAGTAGGTGGTTCTCTCTCAGAACATATGAGTTGGAATGGTGTATGTGTTCTGATGGCTCTCTCTTCGAATGAAGAGGAGGTGGAGGGGTATATATAGCCTCCACACAAAATCCAACCGTTACACACAGTTTTCCAATCTCGGTGGGACCGAATTAACAAACTCGGTCGGACCGAAAATGTAAACCTAGTGACCGTTAGAGATTTTTGGTGGGACTGACATGCAACTCGGTAGGACCGATATGGTTAGGGTTTGGGCATAACGTAATCTCGGTGAGACCGATTACACAAACTCGGTGAGGCCGAATTTGGTAATTAGCTAACCAGAGAGTTGGTCAGGCAAACTCGGTGGGACCGATTTGCTCTTTCAGTGAGACCGAAAAGTTACAAAGGGGAAACACTGAATTTACATTGCAATCTTGGTGGGACCGATTCGCTCTTTCGGTGAGACCGAAAAGTTACGAAAGGGAAACAGAGAGTTTGCAATCCCATCTCGGTGAGACCGAGATCCCTATCGGTAGAACCGAATTGCTAGGGTTTGGCAGTGGCTTATGACAAGTGAAACTCGGTGGCGCCGGATAGGAAGAATCGGTAGGACCGAGTTTGGCTTAGGGTCTAGGTCATATGTGGATATGGGAAAGTAGTTGAGGGTTTTGGAGCATATCACTAAGCACATGAAGCAAGAGGCTCATTAAGCAACACCTCATCCCTCCTTGATAGTATTGGCTTTTCCTAAAGACTCAATGTGATCTTGGATCACTAAAATATAAAATGAAGAGTCTTGAGCTTTTGAGCTTGAGACAATCCTTTATCCTTAGCATTTTGAGTGTTCCACTTTCACATCCATGCCATGCCAATCATTGAGCTTTCCTGAAATAATCATCTTGGAAAAGCATTAGCTCAATGAGCTATATGTTGTTATGAATTACCAAAACCACCTAGGGATAGTTGCACTTTCATCCGGTGATAAGCAAAAATCATCCATTGCGTTGTCTTCAACAAGGTAGTCCACATCATCCATTCTAGTCTCGGTATGCCATCCCTACTTACTCCATGAAAATATTGCTCGAGATTTTACCTCAGGCTGGTATAAAGAGTTTCAATGATCTTAGTATCAAATGTAATTCTTTTTGCCACTTAAGGGAAATGCTCTACGAGTCACCTTTTCCCTAAGGTGTCCCGTTATGGTATCGTGGGCAACTTAACTCCTCACTACTTTGAAACCCCCTCACCATCTATTTAAGTGTCAAATTTTTGCCTACCAATTTGAACCTTTGTCATATGTTTCTCATCCATCATCTCTGATGTGTGTTCTGCGTCTCACCTCAAGGGATGTTTCTACATCTCATTCCGTGAGTTGATCTTGTGTTCATTAAGATCAATGATCCAGTCTTGTGAGGTTGTCATGCTCTCTTGTCACCATGTTGGATGAAGTTCTCGAAGGAAAGGATGTCATAATCAATATGATGTAGCGGATCAACATCTCCGAGAAGGGCAGTTGGATCATGAAGATCGTGTTAGCTTTGTGTTCCCTCTGATTTCTTACCTCACGTCTTGAATCTCGGGACGAGATTCTTGTTTTAGTGGGGGTGAGTTGTCACATCCCTAGCTTCTGGTTTTGCACTAGGCTAGCTTCATGTGTGCATCATGTTTAAATTTTATTTAAAACTTGAAATGGGGATGATCAAACCCTAGCATCAAAAGGAATTCAACTAGGTTCAACCAAAAAAACATTTTCAATGAACCCAAAGTGCCTCAAGAAAAGTTCATGATTTTTGGTTAAGGTAGAAACCTCTGCCAAAAATGATGAATATATTTCTAGGACATTTTTGGATTTTTGAATTAACTCATATTGTATTTGACTTGGGGTTATAAATTTCTATAAATACTTTTATAACTCCAATTATTCTGAAAAATATTGTGGGGCTTTGGGCTAGTCCATATTGCATCCACAAATAGTTTCAGAAACAACAAAAATGGTTTAGTATTATTACTAAATCAAAACAGAGCAAAATAAATAGAAAACTGTAACAGAATTAGAAAGAAAGGAAAGGAGAGTACCTGAGCCACTTACCTGGCCTGCCCTGTGCAGCCCATCACTGCTGCAGGCCCAGCCCACCAGGGACAGCACTGTCTTCTTCCTCCTGCCAGGAGGAGAAGGAGCTGCGTGCCCGGCACCCAGCCGAGCCGCGACAGCCCTGCTTGCCACCTCACGGCATCTCGGCGCTTCCAGCCATGCCATAGAGACGCCCTCGTTTCCCTCTGCCTCTCTGCTCTCTCACATCCCCCTCTGACCCTCTCTCTCGCACATCCGAGCGCCAACGTCGCCGCCGCTCGCCGCTGCCGCGCCCTGAGCCGCCCCCTCGTCTCCCCGACACATCCACCGGCTCCGCTGCGTCGCCCTGAAGCTCTCCGCCAACGA
The DNA here is from genome assembly GCF_003073215.2 of Triticum urartu. Taxonomy (NCBI): domain Eukaryota; kingdom Viridiplantae; phylum Streptophyta; class Magnoliopsida; order Poales; family Poaceae; genus Triticum; species Triticum urartu. Next base: position 231,713,512 of record NC_053028.1, read on the forward strand.
ATACGACGCCGGAAGCCTGTATCGTCGTCCCCGACCTCGTCTTGAAGCTCTGGCCACCAGAAATCGCCGTCGTCGTTCCGGCCACACCAGATCTTCCTCGAGCCGCTGACGACGCCCTCGAGATCACCGTGAGCTCCGCCGCCTTTCCCCCTCCTCCCTAAGCTCATTCCCGTCCTCTAGACGCATCTTCCACGGAAGTCGTCAGCTCCTCGCCGTCGGCGATGACGCAGACACGGCCATGGGCACTGCATCCCGTGTCCGAGCACACCAGTGTGCTCAGCGCGTCTCCGCGAACCCGTAGCCACCAATATCTTCCCCTCCCACGCTCTCTAGCCCCGAACCCATCTACTCCCGAACTCCGGCCGTTGCCACGAGCTCGCTTCTAGCGAACTCCGGCCACCCCGCGCCGTTCCGTTGGTTCCCCTGGATGCGCGCGGGCACGGGCTACCTCCTGTTGTCCTTGACGCGTTGATCCGTCTCCTCTGGCGCAACTCCGGCGGACACCGCCGCGGTTTGAGGTCGCCGCCAACCAAAACTTCGGCGTGCTGACGGTCAACGTCATTAGCCGCTAACTTCTCCGCTAATTACCCCCTGGTGACACCGACTGCTGGGCCCCACGCCTAACTAACCCCAGAATTATTTTCTGCTTAGTTTAGGTTAATATAGCCGGCCCCACATGTCATTTTGACCATGCCACGTCAACGTTGACCCGGACCCACTGGTTAGCCTCTATCCCTTCCCTGTTTCACTGACGTGCGGGTCCCACTGGTTAGGTTTGACCTGGACCCGTTCTGTTGACCTGCTGAGGTCAGCATGACACAGTGCTGATGCAATAAATCTTTTCTGAATTTATTCTTTTACAGTAAATTCCAGAAAATTGCCTAAACTTCTAAAAATCATAAAAATTAATCTATAGCTCCAAATGAAATAAATTAGATATGAAAAATTATCAGAAAAATTCAAGGAATCCATATGTACCATTTTGATGCATGTTTGTGCAAGTTAACCTCACTGTTTAGGATGAAACATGATTAGGGAAAATTTCATAATAGGTTTGGAGTTGGAATTTGATATAGTTTTGAATTCCACTTCAATTAAAATGACTTTCTGTTGCATTAGCCCAAAACACATTCATATTGCCAGGTCATAGCATGCATCATATTGTTGCATATCTCCATGTGTTGATTGTGTTCTTTCTCAGTTGCCGGTGTTTGTCCCCCCTCAGTAGACATTGATCCAGCAATGATTCGATGACACCGATGAAGAGCTTTACTATCTTCAGAAGTGCCAGGCAAGCAAAACCCCCTTGTTCATTCCGATACAATCCCACTCTCTCGCTCCTGCTCTCTTTTACTACCTTAGGACAAGAACGTTTCAACTGTTACATGTTGCGGTAGCTGAACCCCTTTCCTCTGCATGACCTGTCATTGCCACAGTAAATAGATGAAACCCACTAGCATGAGTAGGAGTTGTTTGAGCCCTGATGTGCCTACTCATTCATGTTTGTTTGTCATGCCTGCTACTGCTTAGAGTTGAGTTAGGTCTGATTCATCGGGGATGAATTGGAATGTGGTGAACATGTCCTACTGTTGAGAGCTAAGTGTGTGAACACGATTTGGTAAAGGTAGCGGTGAGAGGCCATGTAGGAGTACATGGTGGGTTGTCTCATTGCAGCTGTCCTTACGAACTGAGTTCTGTGTTTATGATCCATGAACAGCTACTACCACACATTGGAATGCTTAAGTGCCCCTCTCAACTTATTAATCAACTCGATCTCTGTCCAGGAGTTGCAACTAGTTTCTGGTGTTTGTAGGTAGTGTTAGTAGTCTACCAAGTGGCACCCGGTACAGGTGGGCTTGGGACAGACTAAGCATAGTGGCACGGTGTACCAAGTGGCACCCGGATGGTGGGCTTGGGAACCCTACACACATCGTTTGGGGCCGTGAGCGACACCCCGGACGGATCTCCTTGCGGATGGAACCCGAATAGGCGATAAACCTGGACTAGAGACTTGTTGGTTAGTCAGGTCGTGGCCGACTCCCTCGCCCGGCATCCGCTTGAAGGTTGCCGAGGTACATGATGCGTACAGGGCGATAAGTGGCGAGAGCATGTGTGAAGAAGTACACCCCTGCAGGGTTATCATTATCTATTTGAATAGCCAGATTCCTCGGATATGGAAACTTGGACCCCTTGCATAGTTCATAGACAAGTGGAAGTGGATACTCTAAAATGCGCAAGATAAGCGTGAGTGCTATGGATGGCCTTCTCATAGGGAGACGGAGCGGATCCATAGTAGAGTATTGATATGGTGAATATGTGGACTCATGTGCGCCACCTCAAAAGAGTTACTTGCAGTCGTAGTTCAGGATAGCCACCGAGTCAAAGCTGGCTTGCTGCAGTTAAACTCCACCACCCCTTTGTTGATACTGATGCATATGTAGATAGTTCTGATGTAAGTCTTGCTGGGTACATTTGTACTCACGTTTGCCTATTTTATGTTTTTGCAGAGAGACGTCAGTCTCGCTAGTAGTTCCGCGTGGACTTCGACATTTAGCTCGTTACCTCAGCTACGATCTTGTACCTTGGGAGGGTCTTGTAGATAGTCAGGCTTCTCAGCCTTTTTCATTTGTAGTTGTCTGTATTCAGACATGTTTTGCTTCCGCATGTGCTTGTTGCTTGTATGCTCTGTATGTTGGGTCATGAGGCCCATGTTTGTAATATCTCGCTCCTCGGAGCCTAATGAATAAATACTTTGAGTCGTAGAGTCTTTTTGTGATGCCATGTTGTATTGCACATATTGAGCATATTGTGTGTATGATTGAAATGCTTGGTATGTGTGGGATTCGACAATCTAGTTGTTTATCCTTCGCAGCCTCTCTTATGGGGAAATGTAGTCTAGTGCTTCCATGAGCCATAGTAGTCCGCTACAGCCCGGTTCACCGGATTCCTGCTAGCCCAGCACTACTACTCTGGAACACTTTACTGGCCGGCATGTGATTCACTTTGTTCCTGTGTCTGTCCCTTCGGGGAAAATGTCACACGATGACATCCGGAGTACTGCCTAGCCTGCTACAGCCCGGTTCACCGGAGTCCTGTTAGCCCAGTGCTACAGCCCGGATTCGCACGCTGCTGACCGACATGCTCGAAGTTGATTCATGTATGCCTGTCCCCATAAGTTGGTGCCACTTTGGGTTCACGACTAGTCATGTCGGCCCGGGTTCTCTGTCATATGGATGCTAGCGACACTATCATATACGTGAGCCAAAAGGCGCAAACGGTCTCGGGCCATGGTAAGGCGACACCCGTGGGAATACCGTGCGTGAGGCCGCAAAGTGATATGAGGTGTTACAGGCTAGATCGGTGTGACTTAGAATCGGGGTCCTGACAATCATCCTTGCTGTACACACCTTTTGAGAGAGCCATACATGAATTAAAATTTGATAGAATACTCTATGTGCTTCACTTATATCTTTTGAGCTAAGTAGTTTTGCTCTATGTGCTTCACTTATATCTTTTGAGCGTTATAATTTTCCTCTTCATGCTTCACTTAGATCTTTTAGAGCACGGTGGTGGATTTTTTTAAAGAAACTATTGATCTCTCATGCTTCACTTAAATTGTTTTGAGAGTCTCTTAATAGCATGGTAATTTGCTTAATAATATTCTTGGTATTCAAGATTTGTGAAACTTTCTTTTGAGTGTGTTGAATACTAAGAAAAGATTGAAGCATCATAATTGTTTTGAGATATGGAGGTGATAATATTAAAGTCATGCTAGTTGAGTAGTTGTGAATTTAAAAAAATACTTGTGTTAAAGTTTGTGATTCCCGTAGCATGCACGTATGGTGAACCGTTATGTGATGAAGTCGGAGCATGATTTATTTATTGATTGTCTTCCTTATGAGTGGCGGTCGGGGACGAGCGATGGTCTTTTCCTACCAATCTATCCCCCCTAGAAGCATGCGCGTAATACTTTGCTTTGATAACTTCTAGATTTTTGCAATAAGTATATGAGTTCTTTATGACTAATGTTGAGTCCATGGATCATACGCACTCTCACCCTTCCACCTTTGCTAGCCTCTCTAATACCGCGCACCTTTCGCCGGTATCATACACCTACCACATACCTTCCTCAAAACAGCCACCATACCTACCTATTATAGCATTTCCATAGCCATTCCGAGATATATTGCCATGCAACTTTCCACCATCTAGTTCATCATGACACATTCATCATTGTCATATTGCTTAGCATGATCATGTAGTTGACATAGTATTTGTGGCAAAGCCACCGTTCATAATTTTTTCATACTTGTCACTCTTGATTCATTGCATATCCCGGTACACCGCCGGAGGCATCCATATAGAGTCATACTTTGTTTTAGAATCGAGTTGTAATCATTGAGTTGTAAATAAATAAAAGTGTGATGATCATCATTTAATAGAGCATTGTCCCAAAAAAGAGAAAGGCCAAAAAAGAAGGCCCAAAAAAAGAGAAAATAAAAAGGGGCAATGCTACTATCCTTTTACCACACTTGTGCTTCAAAGTAGCACCATGATCTTCATAGTAGAGAGTCTCTCATGTTATCACTTTCATATACTAGTGGGAATTTTACATTATAGAACTTGGCTTGTATATTCCAATGATGGGATTCCTCAAGTTGCCCTAGGTCTTCATGAGCAACCAAGTTGGATGCACACCCACTTAGTTTCTTTTTGAGCTTTCATATACTTATAGCTCCAGTGCATCCGTTGCATGGCAACCCCTACTCACTCACATTGATATCTATTGATGGGCATCTCCATAGCCCGTTGATACGCCTAGTTGATGTGAGACTATCTTCCCCTCCTTTTTGTCTTCTCCACAACCACCATTCTATTCCACCTATAGTGCTATATCCATGGCTCACGCTCATGTATTGCGTGAAGATTGAAAAAGTTTTGAAAAAGTTAGAGTATGAAACAATTGCTTGGCTTGTCATCGGGGTTGTGCATGATTTAAATACTTTGTGTGGTGAAGATAGAGCATAGCCAGACTATATGATTTTGTAGGGATAACTTTCTTTGGCCATGTTATTTTGGGAAGACATAATTGCTTTGTTAGTATGCTTGAAGTATTATTATTTTTATGTCAATATAAACTTTTGTCTTGAATCTTTTGAATCTGAACATTCATATCACAATTAAGAAGATTTGCATTGAAATTATGCCAAGTAGCACTCCGCATCAAAAATTCTCTTTTTATCATTTACCTACTCGAGGACGAGCAGGAATTAAGCTTGGGGATGCCTGATACGTCTCCAACGTATCTATAATTTTTGATTGCTCCATGCTATATTATCTACTGTTTTGGACTATATTGGGCTTTATTTTCCACTTTTATATTATTTTTGGGACTAAACTATTAACCGGAGGCCCAGCCCAGAATTGCTGTTTTTGCCTATTTCAGTGTTTCGGAGAAACAGAATATCAAACGGAGTCCAAACGGAACAAAACCTTCGGGAACGTGATTTTCTCACTGAACGTGATCCAGGAGACTTGGACCCTACTCCAAGGAGTCAAAGAGGAGGTCACGAGGGTGGGGGGCGCGCCCCCCTAGGGCGCGCCCCCCTGCCTCGTGGGCCCCTCGGTGCTCCACCAATGTACTTCTTCCTCCTATACATACATACGTACCCCCAAACGATCAGAACATGAGCCAAAAACCTAGTTCCACAGCCGCAACTTTCTGTATCCACGAGATCCCATCTTGGGGCCTGTTCCGGAGCTCTGCCGGAGAGGGCCGTCATCATGGAGGGCTTCTACATCATCCTAGCCCCTCCGATGAAGTGTGAGTAGTTTACCTCAGACCTTCGGGTCCATAGTTAGTAGCTAGATGGCTTCTTCTCTCTCTTTGAATCTCAATACAAAGTTCTCCCCCTCTCTTGTGGAGATCTATTTGATGTAATGTTCTTTTTGCGGTGTGTTTGTTGAGACTGATGAATTGTGGGTTTATGATCAAGTCTATCTATGAATAATATTTGAATCTTCTCTGAATTCTTTTATGTATGATTGGTTATCTTTGCAAGTCTCTTCGAATTATCTATTTGGTTTGGCCAACTAGATTGGTAGTTCTTGCCATGGGAGAAGTGCTTAGCTTTGGGTTCGATCTTGCGGTGTCCTTTCCCAGTGACAGAAGGGGCATCAAGGCACGTATTGTATCGTTGCCATCGAGGATAACAAGATGGGGTTTATTTCATATTGCATGAATTTATCTCTCTACATCATGCCATCTTGCTTAAGGCATTACTCTGTTTTTAACTTAATACTCTAGATGCATGCTGGATAGCGGTCGATGAGTGGAGTAATAGTAGTAGATGCATAATCGTTTCGGTCTACTTGTCACAGACGTGATGCCTATATACATGATCATGCCTAGATATTCTCATAACTATGCTCAATTCTGTCAATTGCTCAACAGTAATTTGTTCACCCACCGTAGAATACTTATGCTCTTGAGAGAAGCCACTAGTGAAACCTATGGCCCCCGGGTCTATTCTCATCATATCAATCTCCATCACTTTAATCTTGCTTTGCTTTTTTACTTTGCTTTTACTTTACACTTTGCATCTTTATACCAAAAATACCAAAAATATTATATCTATCAGATCTCACTCTCGTAAGTGACTGTGAAGGGATTGACAACCCCTAATCGCGTTGGTTGCGAGTAGCTATCATTTTGTGCAGGTGCGAGGGACTTGAGCGTGGCCTCCTACTGGATTGATACCTTGGTTCTCAAAAACTGAGGGAAATACTTACGCTACTCTGCTGCATCATTCCTTCCTCTTCGGGGAAAACCAACGCAAGTTCAAGACGTAGCAGCGGGCCGCCTCTTTACCATTCACTGCGATGTGACGCATGAGGGCAGGAACTTCCCCCACGCATGACCCCCACGTCACGCACGACCCCCACGCCGCGCGTTCGACGCGGGTCGTGGGGAAGTGCGATGGGCGAGGAAGTTACAGCAGTAAAACTCGGCCCCGCATGCCTGCGCACCGTTTTGGGCCTAACCCAACAACACGTCGCGCTTATGTATGGCCCAGGCCCGGGGGCTCCTGTCGGTGTACAAAAGTAGGGGCTCTATTTTGTACCCCTTTACTTGTGCGCAGACAGTTAGAGCTGTGCCTGCGGCCATACCCAGTGGGGCAGAACAAGCAGAAGCACAAGATGACCAGAACAACGCCAAGACCAGAAACACAAAGAGCAAGAAGGCGAGGTGGACTCCCCTGGCAAGACCCATGCCGAGGCGGCTTCCACAGCCCCGGCAAGAGCCTTGCCGGGGCAACTTGCCCAATGCCAATAGAGCGCGCCACCCTTGAGCCCAAGAGTTCCAACACTATCAACCACATTGGAACCAAGGCTCGAGAGGCACCTCCATGGTGGCATGCAGATATTCGAGAAGATCATAGGCACACAAGATCAGATGAGGACCAGAAGACGATGATCCTCGACAAGATCCTTGCCGAGGAAATCCACAAGACCCCCGGCAAGATCCTTCCCGGGGACGATCATGATGCCACGACAAGACCCTTGCCGGGGCCCCGACCCTTGCCGAGGACACCTGTGGGGCCACAGCCAGGCCCACGTCTGCCAAGACCCCACCGCCGTTCCCATACAGCTGCCAGGCCAACCAGCTGGGCAGGCACCTACGTGGTGACGCGCGGCCTCCAGGCCAACTCAGCAAGCACCTACGTTGTGGCATGCAGATCTTCGTGGAGACCCTACCACCATGCCATCTCAGCAGCCTGCCAGCTTACGTGTTGCTGCATGCCTCATCAGCTCGGATGCGCGTCGAAGCGAGGCGGAACGGTGACGGATGGGACGGGCATCGTTACCGTCCCCGATAAAGCAAAGAGATAGCTAAGAGGCACATTTAATGCGCCTTGTCCCATAATGACAGGCAATAAGCTTGCACACTGTTTACCTTTCCACCTCCTGTGTCCCACTGTGGCGACCCCTTTTTGACTATAAAAGGAGGCCCGAGGCATACAGGAGAAGGATTCGGATCTTTTGGACTACGCACGCACCACAACTAGTTCGGAAGCTCAAGAACACTCAAATGTACACCAAAGCAGGACTAGGGTATTACGCATCCTTGCGGCCCGAACCTGGGTAAACGACCTTTGTGCTGGCTACTAGACCCACTCTTTGCACAACCCCGCGCCCGCCAACCATAGAAGGGATCCCAGTGATCCCATAGGTGTCGTTCCAACGACAGTCGGTATTTACCCAAAGAGGAAGGGATGATGCAGGACAACTACTGTAGGTATTTCCCTCAGGCCAAGGTCATCGAGCCAGTAGGAGAACCACGCAACACTACATGAACAACACCTGCACACAAATAACAAATACTCGCAACTAGACGTATGATATGTCCATTTTGCATCATGTTTTCTTACTGTTATTTATAATGTTTTTATCCATTATAATGCTTTTTAGAGTAATTCTAATGCCTTTTCTCTCATAATTTGCAAGGAACACACCAAGAGGGAGAATTCCGGCAGCTGGAAATCTGGACCTGAAAAAGCTATGCCAGGCTACCTATTCTGCACAACTCCAAATAAGCTGAAACTTCACGGAATTTTTTATGGAATATTTAAGAAATACTGGAGACAATAAACACTAGAGGGGGCCACCAGGTGGGCTTAACCCACCTCGGCGCGCCAGGCCCCCCAGGCGCTCCCTGGTGGGTTGTGGCCTCCTCGGCCCACCTCCGGTGCCTATCTTCTGGTATATAAGTGATTTTGACCTAGAAAAATAAGGAGGAGACTTTCGGGACAGAGCGCCGCCGCCTCGAGGCGGAACTTGGGCAGGAGCACTTTTACCCTCTAGCGGAGCGATTCTGCCAGGGGAACTTCCCTCTCGGAGGGGGAAATCATCGTCATCATCATCACCAACAACTCTCCCATCTTGGGGAGGGCAGTCTTCATCAACATCTTCAACAACACCATCTCCTCTCAAACCCTAGTTCATCTCTTGTATTCAATCTTGTTACCGGAACTATAGATTAGTGCTTGTGGGTGACTAGTAGTGTTGATAACATCTTGTAGTTGATTACTATATGGTTTATTTGGTGGAAGATTATATGTTCAGATCCATTATGCTATTTAATACCCCTTTGATCTTGGGCATGATTATTATTTATGAGTATTTACCTTTGTTCTTGAGGTCACGGGAGAAATCATGTTGCAAGTAATCATGTGAACTTGATATTTGTTCGATATTTCGATAGTATGTATGTTGTTATTCCCTTAGTGGTGTCATGTGAATGTCGACTACATGACACTTCACCATATTTGGGCCTAAGGGAATGCATTGTGGAGTAGCAATTAGATGGTGGGTTGCGAGAGTGATAGAAGCTTAAACCCCAGTTTATGCGCTATTCCATAAGGGACCGATTGGATCCAAAAGTTTAATGCTATGGTTAGAATTTATTCTTAATACTTTTCTCGTAGTTGTGGATGCTTGCGAGAGGGTTAATCATAAGTAGGAGGTTTTTTCAAGTAAGAACAACACCTAAGCACCGGTCCACCCCCATATCAAATTACCAAAGTAGCGAACACAAATCAAACCAACATGACGAAAGTGACTAGATGAAATTCCCGTGTACCCTCAAGAACGCTTTGCTTATCATAAGAGACCGTTTTGGCCTGTCCTTTGCCTCAAAAGGATTGGGCTACCTTGCTGGACATTTATAACTATTATCGTTACTTGTTCATTACAAATTATCTTGCTATCAAACTACTCTGCTACTTACAATTTCAGCACTTGTAGACAATACCTTACCGGAAACTACTTGTCATTTCCTTTCGCTCCTCGTTAGGTTCGACACTCTTACTTATGGAAAATAGCTACGATTGATCCCCTATACTTGTGGGTCATCAACGTACTAAAGGGGTTGTCAATCCCTTTCGGGTAACGGTACCAGAAATTGGCAAGTAGACGGAATAAAAATTGTGATAGATTGATAAATGCAAATAAAATAAAATAAAATTCAGCGAGGTATTTTTAGGTTTTTGGATTAATAAATCTTAAAATAAAAGCAAATAAAAATAGTTTGCGAAGGTAAATATAATAAAGAAGAGACCCCGGGGGCGTAGATTTCACTAGTGGCTTCTCTCGAGAAAAATAACATATGGTGCGTAAACAAATTACTGTTGGGCAATTGATAGAACTTCAAATAATCATGACGATATCCAGGCAATGATCATTATATAGGCATCACGTCCAAGATTAGTAGACCGACTCCTGCCTGCATCTACTACTATTACTCCACACATCGACCGCTATCCAACATGCATCTAGTGTAGTAAGTTCATGGAGAAACAGATTAATGCAATAAGAATGATGACATGATGTAGAGAAGATCTATTTATGTAAAAATTGGCCCCATCTTGTTATCCTTAATGGCAACGATACATATGTGTCATTTCCCCTTCTGTCACTAGGATTAATCACCGTAAGATCGAACCCATCACAAAGCACCTCTTCCCATGGCAAGAGAAATCGATCTAGTTGGCCTAACTAAACCAAAGATTCGAAGAAGAAATATGAGGCTATAAGTAATCATGCATATAAGATATCAAAAGACTCAAATAAATTTCATGGATAAAAACATAGATCTGATCATAAACTCAAAGTTCATCGGATTCCAACAAACACACCACAAAAAGAGTTACATCAAATAGATCTCTAAGAGACCATTGTATTGAGAATCAAAAGAGAGAGAGAGAGAGGAAGCCATCTAGCTACTAACTATGGACCCGTAGGTCTACAATGTGAAGGTAATATGCCCTAGAGGCAATAATAAAGATGTTATTTATATTTCCTTATATCATGATAAATGTTTATTATTCATGCTAGAATTGTATTAACCGGAAACTTAGTACATGTGTGAATACATAGACAAAACAGAGTGTCACTAGTATGCCTCTACTTGACTATCTCGTTAATCAAATATGGTTAAGTTTCCTAACCATAGACATATGTTGTCATTTGATGAACAAGATCACATCATTAGAGAATGATGTGATGGAGAAGACCCATCCATTAGCTTAGGATAATGATCGTTAAGTTTTATTGCTATTGCTTTCTTCATGACTTATACATATTCCTCTTACTATGAGATTATGCAACTCCCGAATACCGGAGGAACACCTTGTGTGCTATCAAACATCAGAACATAACTAGGTGATTATAAAGATGCTCTACAGGTGTCTTCGAAGGTGTTTGTTGGGTTGGCATAGATCAAGATTAGGATTTGTCACTCCGAGTATCGGAGAGGTATCTCTGGGCCCTCTCGGTAATGGACATCACTATAAGACTTGCAAGCAATGTGACTAATGAGTTAGTTGCGGGATGATGTATTACGGAACGAGTAAAGAGACTTGCTGGTAACGAGATTGAACTAGGTATAAGGATACCGACGACCGAATCTCGGGAAAGTAACATACCGATGACAAAGGGAATAACGTATGTGGTTTGACCGATAAAGATCTTCGTAGAATATGTAGGAGCCAATATGAGCATCCAGGTTCCACTATTGGTTATTGACCGGAGATATGTCTCGGTCATGTCTACATAGTTCTTGAACCCATTGGGTCCGCACGCTTAACGTTCGATGACGATTTGTATTATGAGTTATGTGTTTTGGTGACCGAAGTTTGTTCGGAGTCCCTGATGAGATCACGAACATGACGAGGAGTCTCAAAATGGTCAAGAGGTAAAGATTCATATATTGGAAGGTAGTATTCAGACATCGGAATGGTTCCGAGTGTTTTGGGTATTTTTCCGGAGTGCCGAGGGGTTAACGGAACCCCCTGGGGAAATAATGGGCCTTAGTGGAGAGAGAGGAGGGCCGCAAGGGGTGGTCGCGCCCCCCATGGCAGTCCGAATTGGACCAAGGGGAGGGGGCGGTGCCCCCCTTTCCCTTTCCCCCTCTCCTTCCTATTTGTAAGTGCATCTAGTGCCACCCCTAGTTGGTTTTGGAGTATTGACGACAAACCTAGTTGAGGGACTAATGTGTTTGTGAGAATTGCAGGAAAACACAGGTAGAAGTCCCTCATTGATTCGGTTTACTACCAGAGATGACCCCTAAAAATGAATGAAGACATTGAAGTCAAAGGTGGTATATGAAGATATTCACATTGAAGACTATGACAACAGAAGCCACGTTATGAAGCCTATGGAACTCAAAGACTTAGATCTTTCGTAGTTCTTTTTATTTTTGTTGAGTCATAGGAACCACCGTACTGTTAAGTGGGGTCCAGGAGAACAAGTCAGAATGACTTAAGTGATGCCTAAATCAAAAACCTATGTCTTCGAGTGAAGACAATGAGAGCAAATCTTGTCCAGAGCCGGACAAGTCAGCTTTGCTTGTAGCCCAAGTAAAGTTGCCATGAGAGTTCGAAATCTGACCGTTGAGACACGTGTCAGTTCCTTAGTGACCCAGGGTCATTTCGGACAAATCAGGTCGGGTTGCCAAGTGGCTATAAATAGCCCACCCCCACAACCATAAACAGTTGGCTGCTTAGATTTCAGTGCACGGCTTTTGTCGTTTGAGAGCAACCCACCTCGAAGCCTTTGAGAGAAAATTCCTAGTGAGGAGAAAAGCCCTAACCACCCAGAGCCAGAGTAAATTGGGCATCACTTAAGTCTTCTTGTCTGTGTGATCTGAAGACTTATTACACTTGAGGACTGTGAATCCTCTAGACGGTTAGGCGTCGCGTTCAGAGCATCCAAGAGACATTGTGGATTGCCAGTGAACGAAGTCTGTGAAGGTTTAGGAGTCTACCTTGAAGACTTACGAGAGTGATTGGGCGAGGACTAAGTGACCTTAGCTCAAGGAGATTACGGTGAGGACTTGGTGTCCTGAACTGTGTGTTCAGGACTGGGTGTCTGGGACTGTGTGTCCTAAGGTTTAAATACCTAGCCGCTCCAACCAGACGTACAGTTGTCACAGCAACTGGAACTGGTCCAACATATCATTGTCTTCAACGAGTCACTGGTTTCATCTTCACTTCCTTCTCTTGCTGTTACTCATTGTGAAGTCATTGCGTGCTTGCTTTATCATTTGTCTTCACAACGTGAATGCATGATCTGTTTGGCTTCATAACTTTTCCTACTTGATCCTTATTACACTGAAGCTGTTTGTCACTGTGCTTTCACTCTATTGAATACATGACCATGGCTGGCCTAGTGTAATCTAACTTCCGCTGCATAGTAATAGGCATAATCTTCACTGTTTGTCTTCATAACTCCCAAGTTTTGAAGACTTTCATAAAAATCGCCTATTCACCCCCCCTCTAGTCGATATAACGCACTTTCAATTGGTATCAGAGCAAGGTGCTCCCTTGTTCTGTGTGATTCGGTTTAACCACCTGGAGTTTTAGCTATGTCGACTGCAGGGATAATCAAAGTCTCCGCTGCGTGCCCCGTCTTCGATGGAACTGAATATCCCTACTAGAAGAATAAGATGCGCATGCATCTTGAAGCCATTGACGTCGACCTATGGTATGTCGTCGAGAACGGCGTTCCCAAGGCTGGAGAAGGTGTCACTGCTGCTGATGTCAAGAAATTCGTTCAACTGGACTCTACTGCCAAGAACATCATCTGTGGTCATCTGACCAAAGGACAGTATGGCCGTGTGAGTGCCTTGAAGACATCCAAACTGGTCTGGGACTGGCTCTCCAAGGTCAATGAAGGCATCTCAACCCAGAGAGATCAACGAATCAGTGTCCTTCGCAATCTCTTCAACCGCTTCAAGCGAAATGACAATGAGAATGTCCAGCACACATTTTATAGACTCACTGACATCACAAATGAGCTTCAAGCCCTCGGCGCCACTGAAATCACCAAACATGAAATCGTCAAAACGCTGCTGAGATCACTTGATAGTTCGTTTGATATCCTGGCCCTGATGATTCAAGAACGTCCTGATTTCAAGACACTCGATCCGTCTGACATACTTGAGAGGCTCAACACACACGAGTTTCAGCTTTCTGAGAAAAGAGATATCTACGGTCCAAACTATGGGCGAACTCGCGCCTTGAAGGCAAAAGCTGTCTCCTCATCTGAAGAAGAATCTGACTGCAGTTCTGATGATCCTGAAGACATTGGAAGAGAACTTGCAATGCTAGTGAAGAAGTTCCAAAAATTCACCAAGAAGAAAGGCTTCAGAAAATCTTCACGATCAAGCTCAAGGAATGATGAAGCTTTTGCTCATGACTACAAGAAGAAAACATGTCACAAGTGCAAGAAAACTGGACACTTCATCTCTGAGTGTCCACAGTGGGACAATGAGAACATAAGGAAGAAGAAGAGCAAGGAATATGATTCTGACGACAAGAAGAAGAAGAAATACTCAAAGTCTTCTTCCAAGTCTTCATCAAAGTCTTCATCACACAAGAAGAGCTCATCTGGCAAGGCACATGCGTTTGTTGGAAAGGAGATGGATTCAGAGGAGGAGTCCGCATCTGAGGAGGCAGAGGTGGAGTCTGAGGAGGAGTCTGATTCTGGCATTGCGAGTCTGGCTACAGCATACGTCGCCAAGTCCATCTTCAACACTGAAGACAATGACTGCATCACCGACACCAACGCAAATGACAAGAACGACTCCACTCCTACCTACTGCTTCATGGCACGCGGTGCCAAGGTAAACACACGCACTACTCGCTATGAAACATCTAGTGACGATGACTCTGAATGTGATTCAAAACCTAGCTACAAAACACTTGCTAAAATTGCAACTGAACAACAGAAAGCTATGGAACATATTCAAAAACTGTTAGACAGAAGCGATGATCTGTTGGGTGCTGAAATGACTCGATCTGAATCCTTAATTGAAGACATAAAAAACCTTCACGTTAAGTATCAGGAACTTGAAGATCGTCATGATACTCTCTCAACAACTCATGAAAAGCTTTCCTATGATTATCTTCAAAGGAAGCAAGAACTTGAGAAATTGAGGGTGGCTCATGAAGATCTTCAAAAGGAAAACGAGTCACTTCGCTCCGAATAGATTAGTCCCGCTCAGGAAGGATTTGAACCACCATGTCTTAAATGCATTGAGCGTGATA
Organism: Triticum urartu; assembly: GCF_003073215.2. Lineage (NCBI taxonomy): Eukaryota > Viridiplantae > Streptophyta > Magnoliopsida > Poales > Poaceae > Triticum > Triticum urartu. The sequence continues at coordinate 231,728,622 of NC_053028.1, forward strand.
ATGCTAATTCTGTTGCTGAATGTTCCACTTCTACTGCTGTTGCAATATCTTCAACTGTTGACGTGGTAACTAACCCCTCTGCTGAGGATACCACTGCTATTGCTGATGAGAATGCTATGTTGAAGACATTGCTTGAAACAGGGATGTACAAAAGTCTTAAAGGACATCAGACACTATGTGATGTCCTCAAGAAGCAGATCCTGAATCGAAACCCTAGGAAAGAGGGTGTTGGATTTGTGAGGAAAATCAATGCAGATGGCTCTTACTGGAAACCTGAGCAGTACCCCAAAACCACATGGGTTGCTGCAAAGGAACTTTCAGCAGATCCATCCAACTTATCTGGCTTCACTTGTGCTAACCCCATTATCATTGATGAATCCTTTGATGCAAACTATAAACTGTTTAAGAATCAGAATGGTGAAGTGTTTGCCAGGTACATAGGTACTAACTGCAGGAATGGACCGCCTATGAAGAAGATCTGGGTTTCCAAAAAGTGTCTGGAAAATCTTCCTGTGAATGTCTTCATGACACCTCACTTGAAGAAGACAAATCTCAGACCAAAGGCTTCATGCCGTCCAATGGCTTCATACAAACAGAGGACTCACCTGAGTCACACTAACACAAATGTTTTGCAGGGAAACCATACTCAGGCACATGAGTATGAGAGCAGTTCATCGAACCGTGTTCATGTGACCAAAAATTATTCTGCTTATTCCTATGAGTATTATTGTCCACCTGCTAGACTGTTTGCTAAGGCTTCAAAGCCAAAATTCTCAGATGCTGCACTTAGACTTATTGCTTCTAAGCCACCCTTGAAGATGTGGGTGGTTAAGAAAGCTTAACTCTCTTTTGCAGGGAAAGGTCTCCAGCAGAAAAACAAAATCTTCTGATGCTATTGCTGGGGACCTTAAAAATCCTGTAGGGCGCAAGATAAAATGCCCGAATGGGATCAATATGTACTTCATTCCTGAATCGCATGCTACTCTCCCTATTAGTCCTAATCTGGATTTAAGTTTTCATAACCCACTGGTTCGTCAAATGTTTATGCTTCACAATTCTCTTCGTGAAGCCTATCCCCCTAACTGTACTGTAGGGTACGACACCAGCGACTTCAAAATCTTCAGAATGGATTATTGACAGTGGGTGTACAAATCACATGACTGGTAGAAGAAGCCTTCTTATGGAATCAACATTACGTCCATCCGACAAGAGCCACATCACATTTGCTGACACTGGTAAAAGGTATCGGAAAGGTGATTTGTATGTGGTAGATTTCTCAGCAGGACCACAACTTGCGGTATGCCTTCTTGCAAAAGCTTCAGAATGCTGGCTTTGGCATCGGAGGCTTGGGCATGCTGGCATGAGGAACCTCCACACCCTTGCGAAGAAGAAGCATGTCATAGGCATCGAGGGCGTCAAGTTCAAGAAATATCATTTATGCGGTGCCTGTGAAGCAGGGAAGATGATAAGGGCAAAACATCCTTCGAAGACAATCATGACTACTACACAACCCTTCGAACTGCTCCACATGGATCTTTTCGGTCCCACTCACTACTCAACTTTTACTACTACTGCTTGCCTCTATGGCTTCGTCATTGTTGATGATTACTCTAGATATACTTGGGTACACATAATCCTTTACAAGACTGAAGTGCAGGATGTCTTCAGACGCTTCGCCAATCGAGCTATGAACAATTTTGGCGCCAAGATAAACCACATTAGAAGTGACAATGGCACTGAATTCAAGAACACTGGCCTTGATACATATCTTGATACCTTGGGCATCACACATGAATTCTCAGCTCCGTACACGCCACAGCAGAATGGTGTCGTCGAATGCAAGAACAGAACACTCATTGAAATGGCCAGAACAATGCTAGATGAATACAAGACTCCAAGAAAATTCTAGACTGAAGCCATTGATACTGCATGCCATACAATCAATCGTGTTTATCTTCACAAGCTTCTGAACAAGACATCTTATGAACTCCTAACTGGCAAGAAGCCAAATGTCAGTTACTTCAGAGTATTTGGCGCAAAGTGCTGGATCAAGGACCCACATCACACCTCAAAGTTTGCACCAAAAGCACATGAGGGCTTTATGCTTGGATATGGAAAGGATTCACACTCCTACAGAGTCTTCAATCTCTTCCATTACAAAGTGGTCAAAACAGTGGATGTGCGGTTTGATGAAACAAATGGTTCACAAAGAGAGCAACTGCCAAATGTGCTAGATGAAGTCCCAGCTAGTGAATCAATCAAGCTTATGGGAACTGGAGAGATTATGCCTTCTGAAGCTCATCCTGAAGAAGAACTCATCATCTCAGCACCTGATCAACATGAAGACAATGCTCAGCATGAAGACATTCCTCCAAACAACAACACAGATCAGCAAGAGCAAAGTCTTCGCCCTATACATCCTCGTGTTGCAAATGAAGTGCAGATTGACAGAATACTTGACAGCATCAATGCACCTGGTCCACTCACTCGTTCAAGGGCAACTCAGCTAGCAAACTTCTGTGGGCATTTTGCATTCGTCTCAATATCAGAACCCAAGAAAGTTGAAGAAGCCTTCATGGAACCTGAATGGATTCAAGCTATGCAAGAAGAGCTTCAACAGTTTGAGTTGAATAATGTATGGGAACTGGTTAAGCGTCCCGATCCACGGAAGCACAATATAATAGGCACCAAATGGATATACCGCAACAAGCAAGATGAGCATGGTCAAGTTGTCAGAAACAAAGCTCGTCTTGTTGCTCAAGGATATACTCAAGTAGAGGGCATTGACTTCGATGAAACTTTTGCTCCTGTGGCTAGGCTTGAAGCCATACGCATACTGCTGGCCTATGCAAATCATCATAACATACTTCTATATCAAATGGATGTGAAAAGTGCCTTTCTCAATGGCAAGATTGCCTGAAGAAGTTCGGTATGCAAGACTGCAAAGGCTTCACAACACCAATGCCAGCCAAACATCATCTAGGTCCTGACGACAATGGTAAAGAGTTCGATCAAAAGGTATACCGCTCCATGATTGGGTCTTTGCTTTATTTATGTGCATCTAGGCCAGATATCATGCTTAGTGTTTGCATGTGTGCTCAATTTCAAGCGGCACCAAAGGAGTCGCATCACTTAGCTGTGAAGCGAATTCTTCGATATTTGGCTCACACCCCAACTCTAGGATTATGGTATCCAAAGGGCTCAGAGTTTGATTTGGTTGGATTTTCGGATGCTGATTATGCTGGTGACAAAGTTGATCGCAAGTCTACATCAGGCACATGTCACTTTCTGGGACGATCACTTGTATGTTGGTCTTCAAAGAAGCAGAACTATGTATCTCTCTCCATTGCTGAATCTGAATACATTGCTGCTGGATCTTGCTGCGCTCAGCTTCTGTGGATGAAGCAAACACTCAAGGATTATGGCATTCATCTGAAGCAAGTGCCACTTTACTGCGACAACGAAAGCACCATCAAGATTGCCAACAACCCAGTTCAACACTCGAAGACAAAGCACATTGAAATTCACCATCACTTTCTCAGAGATCATGTTGTGAAGGAAGACATTGATATCATACACATCAACACTGAAGAGCAATTGGCAGATATCTTCACCAAGCCCTTGGATGAGAAGAGGTTTTGCAAGTTACGGTGTGAGCTAAATATCTTGAAATCCTCAAATGTCCTGTGATCAGGCACACATCCTAACACTTATGCATATTGATGACTTAGATGTGCAACGCACAAAGTAAAGTATATCTTCAATCAATGAAGACATACATTCTAAGTGTGAATACATTAATGTGGAATTTGACTTCGGAGCGCCACAATAATTGTGCGCCGTGTCTGGGTCTAATACTTCCTATACGGTGGGTAACGCCACCACCAAACGTTCCATTTTGAAGTGTTTAACTCCTGGCGTTACCTTGCAATATCTTCACATTGGTTTGGCTTCGAACTTAACATGTCTTCATGATTATCTTCACTACGATGATTATATATATATATATATATGCTCTAAGTGTTCTGTCCTCTACAGCATTCACTTATAGCTATGTCTTCTTGGTTGAATCTTTTGAACTAAGTGAATGTGATCGGACCCTAACCTCTCTATGCTTTCTATCTCAAACTCTATCTCTCCAAGTCATATGCATTCTGTTGAAACTGTCGAATGTCTTCACTGTGTCCTTGTCAGCTGAAGACATAGAGACAACCATAAAAGTTCGTTTTTAATGCTCATTCCTCCACATAAGATCCGGAGAAGCAGGAACGACCGCCCGACAATTTAGGCGTGCGTGGGATGTGGAACAAACCCCAAACTTCCGCTAACTGGCCACGCGTGCCTCAAATGCGAACCGCCAGGGGCACCTGCGTAATAGCACAGTGCCGCCTCTGAGTCTATAAATTCACACTTACCGCAGTCATTATCTCCTTCTTCCATCCTCGCACGAACCCTAGCGCCACCGCTAGCACTCGACGACGCCGGAGACGAAGCGCTTCGCTGCCGCAACCTCTCCAACGCCGTCCTCACGCCGACCGCGGACATCGTCCTCTCCGCCGTCGCCATAGGTGTTTTCCGTCGCCAAGTTAGGGCACGGAGGACTGAACTGCTCGGCATCAACTTCCTTCCGTCTAGCAGTTCTAGTGTGGTAAATAAAACTTCTTTTTACAGCCTCTTTTGATCTCTTGGTTCTGTCACTTCCAACCATAAGAAGTTTCTCTTCACACCAGTTAGATCTCTCGCTGCATCTCATAACATGCCTAGTATATTCACTTGTGCTTCATAAGTAGTTAGATTCCTCACTTGTACTGATCTATGGGTTCGTACAAATCTGGAACCAACTTCTTATCTATAAGTGAATGTCTTCGCACAATGAGGTCAATGTCTTCTAAACTGATTAATCTTCAAAACCTTCTGAGAATGCATATGACCTCTTCCCCTTCCCTCGCACCTTAATGTTGTCACAGGTACATGTCCGTGGGAGAATCCTTCGGTTCTCATAGTCTGCATTCATTTGCAGAATTCCTACAGCATCACATAAACTCTCCTGAAGCCAGTTCCTGTTTGTCCAGAAAAAGAAAGCCTTTGAAGCCTTTGAAAGTTTTGAAGCCTTTCAAGTTAAAGTTTATGGCTTCAGTTGCAGCAGCAAGAAAGGGGGGCAGACAGAGACGTGAGGGAACTTCCAAGGATCTGCCTAAAGACTTGGCAGAAATGTACAAAACAGATCCAGAAGAGAGCTATGGGCAGCGCAAAACCCGAATCCAATGGATTCGACGCTATTGGGCAGAACAGTGGTTCAAATACCGCTTCGTCACCCAGGAGTATGCTGAAAAGAATGCAATCAAGAGTCCATGGGGGGATATCTTATACAAGAACCTTGTACCCAGAACCAGAGATGAAGCCATTGCTCAAGGCTTCTACCCATGCATGGTCCGAGGACCACAGCCTGATGATGCACATCCGTCGTCACTTCTCTGGTGTCGTGATGACAATCTCTTCAAACGCAACTTTCAGTTTGCTCAACAGTCTATGAAGCTAAACAAGAAGAAATTTGGGCTTGACTTCAATCCTGGTCCCTCCTCACCAAGGGCAGATGGCACACGCGACGCGGAACCCAATATCATCGGTCCGTTTGCCAATCTTGAGGGCCTGATCACCCACATCTTAGTCCAAGGGACTGCTGTGAATGACCCTCCAGCTGATTCTGAGTCTGATGAAGCTCCTGCTGTGCCGAAGCCAAAGCAGACAAAGAAACCAAAAGCTTTGAAGCCGGCCCCTGCCTCAAAAATCTCAAGGGCGAAGCCATTGAAAACTGCACCTCCTGAAGTCAGTGTGCAGTCTGAAGATGTATCCCGCATCTCCAAGCCCCTGAAGGATAAGGAGCCCCAGCAACACACAGGCAAAGAGCTCACTGCTGCTGCCATTCTACGCAGTGAAGCCATTGATCTATCAAGCGATGAAGATCTGGGCGATGACGCACTAAAACAGCTCATCAAAAGCAAGGAGGAAGCGGAAATCTTCAACAATCTGCCTCTCTTTGATGTCGCCATCATCCACAGCTTCATCGATGAATGGTTTGACACACCAGATATAAGCTTCAATGATCTGCAGCTGCCTGTTGGACTCAGCGTCGCCTTCCAAGGCGCAATTGCTTCAGAACTGGCCATTGCTCAGCGCATTGTTGAGCTGAAGCAGAAAATTGATCACGAAAAAGCTCAGTTCAAGAAGCACATGGCCAGTCTCAGCGTGCAGGAAGTGAGAAGCTGCAAAATCATGCTGCATGATCTCAAAGAAAACTTTCTGAAGAAGCGTGCTGAAGCTCAAGGCTCGCGTGAAAGGATGAAGTCATTGGCTGACAAATGTGTTCAAGCCTACAATGAGGCTGAAAAGCGCAAGGCACTTGGGCGTCCAGGCATCGACCCCAAGATGGCCGCAAAGAAGAAGAAGCAGCCTGCTGTGAGTGAACCAGAGGCATCAAGACAAGCAGCCACTTCCATTGTCTTCCCAACCGCCACGACTGGCTCGAAGCCAAAGAGCCGGTCAACAGCTTCAGAGCTAAAGAAGACAAGAGCTGCAGAAGCTGAAGCCAGAAAAAGGAAGAGCTCTGAAGCCTCTCCTTCTGCCCCCAGTAAAAAGAAGCGCAAGACTAAGAAATCTAGGGCTGCTCCCACAGAGCCCTTGATGGTTGAACCCCTTTCTATCATTCACCCCAATGCAGAAAGAAGACTAACAGTTCATGAGCCTGCTCCCACAGAGGCACCTGACGCTGAAGATATTCCAGCAGCCGACCCACTAGCTGCTGAAGACATTGGTCATCAGGACAATGTGCAAGGTGATGCAGCCCTTCCTCAGCTTGAAACAAGCGAACCCATCAGCATTGGTCGTCCTCGCCAATGGCACAAGATGAGTCATGGGCAGATCGCCCTCAGGAGGAAGAAGACATTCAGGCCCAGCCCACTCCGACACCACAAGCGTCGTCTGCGTTCCGTAGGCTTCGCAAAGGTCCACGGCCTCAAGTCCAGTCTGCAGAAATTCCGGCTGCGTCAGCCGAAGACAATGAAGAAGCACCTCCAGAACTCACTCCCTCGCTCCATCAAGATGTAGTTCCCCAAGAGAACGTGCCTGAAGATGTCCCTCAAACTACTAACACTGAAGCCAATGTGGAGCCCGCCCCACCAAATGCTTCAGCGGACAGCGAAGCCACTAAGCCAGACACTTCAGTTCCTGAGTCTGCTGCAGGTCCACAATTTGACTATCACATAGAGCACAGGCCTCATGTCCAGAAGCCAGTCCCAAGGCTTCCAAGGTTCCCAGGTCCTGCATCAGCACCTGGCTCCTTTGATGTAAACAGCTTCAAGGCAGACAACACATTTTTCGATAGCTCCAAGAACCCCTATTCAAGGGAAAGGATTGTATCAGACAGGTTCTGGAGCTATTCACAGCGCAGCTATTATTCTTGCATCTTATACAACCAAGGTCGCATCTTCCCACACAAGCGCCTTGAGGTTGAAGCTATTGCTGGTCTGCCATGTCTTGAGGAAGCTTTGGACTGCTTCAGGCAAGTGGGTCTGCTGCCATTCATGACTGATGAAGAGCACTGGAACGAAGAGCTTCTGCTTCAGTTTTATGCCACTCTCCACATCAAAGGCTACAACAGAGATCCTAAGACTTGGATCCTGGAGTGGATGACCGGAAATGTCCATCATGAAGCCAATGCATTCAATATCATTGAGCTCACTGGCCTGCCCACTCCAGGAGAATTCTTCAAGGAAGGGTGTCAACTTCATTCTGAAGCTATTGAGAGCATATTTCAGAGACCTGAACCCAATATGAGTCAGATGCTCTCAATGATGAAGCCATTGCCTCAAGATGCACCCTATCCAACTGAGTTCTTCGTTGAAGACCTAGAGTACCTGCCCAGGACCATATATCATATTATCCGGCGGACTCTCTGGCCCATTAAGGGACACTCTCCACATGCCAAGATTGAGGGTGCCATGAAGACTCTCATATTCTATATCATGCATGGCAAATGCTTCAGTGCACAGGATCTTTTCATACAACAACTTGCTGTGTCAGGCTCGGACTTATTTGGTCTAAAAATCTATGCCCCTTGGGTGATGAGGCTGATCAAACTGCACTCTACAATTTTGTATCAGCCCTCAGCCCGAAACCATCGCATCTTCCTGCCAGATGTGGATATCTCTGCTGAAGCAATATACCCTGAGGCTGCCAAGCAACCAATAAGTCTTCAGAATGCCGAACACCAGAGCTTCACGCAGAATGTTGAAGGTGTTGAAGCCATGTCCAGGGTCTATCCTATGGCTGGCACTACACGTGCACCAGCATCAACTGAAGCCACAGATAGCACAAACGCTCCAAGACCAAAGAAGCGTGCTCGTGTCCTCACTGACCGAGAGCTTCTTGTGGACCTTCACTAAAAGCAAGATAGGCATCACGACTGGCTGAAACGTCAGATGAAGAGCCTCTTGGTGGATGTCAATCGTCTTCGAAACCTGGCCACCAAGAATGCCTTTGTTACGCATGAGACTTGCCGTCGTACGTGGAAAGGGCTCTCAATGATCTGCACTGAAGCTGAACTTGAAGAGGATGGCTTCACAGAGCGCTTCAAATTTGACACCACACCTCCTAGGAGGGCTATGATGCGCAACACACCGTCACTTGAAGACTCTGAGTATTCCTCATCTGCTGCCACCGTCACTGCGAGGATCATTGATGAAGATGATGATGCTACTTCACCACCACCCGCTTCAGCACCTCAAAGCTCAGCACCGCCAAACAACTCCACCGACCCTACTGCGCCTGGGAACGCGTAGAAAACTCTATGTCTTCAAACCTTTTTGGTCATTCCTGACAAAAGGGGGAGAAGCATATGATGTTTATAGTCTTCAAGCGGGTCAATATGGGCGGGTGCCTTGTTTTGTTATACTTGCTTCGTGTTTGCAACTCTTGTTTTGCTTCATTTGGTTCTTTTGAGTTGTAAACACTAAAACTCGATGGTCGTCTGCTACTTGTTTTACCACTCCTTTTGCGAAGATAAATTCCGCATGTGCGACGATAAATTCCGCACTCATCTCATTCTGCAGACGTCCATTTTCCATTATGCATGTTATTATCTTCATAAACTTTCACATGCATAGTAGATTGTCATCATAAGCTGAAACTGATCTCCACAAGTACAACCTGCCATGTGCATTTGCATTCCAAAAGCAAATTAACTTATATGCACATCTTCAGGGGGAGCACTTGCAACTTATGATGACAATTCCTTTACAGACTTCACACTTTATATTCCCCGTTGAAAACTTCAACTAGTTTGTCATCAATCACCAAAAAGGGGGAGATTGTAAGTGCATCTAGTGCCACCCCTAGTTGGTTTTGGAGTATTGACGACAAACCTAGTTGAGGGACTAATGTGTTTGTGAGAATTGCAGGAAAACACAGGTAGAAGTCCCTCATTGATTCGGTTTACTACCAGAGATGACCCCTAAAAATGAATGAAGACATTGAAGTCAAAGGTGGTATATGAAGATATTCACATTGAAGACTATGACAACAGAAGACACGTTATGAAGCCTATGGAACTCGAAGACTTAGATCTTTCGTAGTTCTTTTTATTTTTGTTGAGTCATAGGAACCACCGTACTGTTAAGTGGGGTCCAGGAGAACAAGTCAGAATGACTTAAGTGATGCCTAAATCAAAAACCTATGTCTTCGAGTGAAGACAATGAGAGCGAATCTTGTCCAGAGCCGGACAAGTCAGCTTTGCTTGTAGCCCAAGTAAAGTTGCCATGAGAGTTTGAAATCTGACCATTGAGACACGTGTCAGTTCCTTAGTGACCCAGGTCATTTCGGACAAATCAGGTCGGGTTGCAAAGTGGCTATAAATAGCCCACCCCACAACCATAAACGGTTGGCTGCTCAGATTTTCAGTGCACGGCTTTTGTCGTTTGAGAGCAACCCACCGAGCCTTTGAGAGAAAATTCCTAGCGAGGAGAAAAGCCCTAACCACCCAGAGCCAGAGTAAATTGGGCATCACTTAAGTCTTCTTGTCTGTGTGATCTGAAGACTTATTACACTTGAGGACTGTGAATCCTCCAGACGGTTAGGCGTCGCGTTCAGAGCATCCAAGAGACATTGTGGATTGCCAGTGAACGAAGTCTGTGAAGGTTTGGGAGTCTACCTTGAAGACTTACCAGAGTGATTGGGCGAGGACTAAGTGACCTTAGCTCAAGGAGAATACGATGAGGACTTGGTGTCCTGAGCTGCGTGTTCAGGACTGGGTGTCCGGAACTGTGTGTCCTAAGGTTTAAATACCTAGCTGCTCCAACCAGACGTACAGTTGTCACAGCAACTGGAACTGGTCCAACATATCAATTGTCTTCAACGAGTCACTGGTTTCATCTTCACTTCCTTCTCTTGCTGTTACTCATTGTGAAGTCATTGCGTTCTTGCTTTATCATTTGTCTTCACAACGTGAATGCATGATCTGTTTGGCTTCATAACTTCTTCCTACTTGATCCTTATTACACTGAAGCTGTTTGTCACTGTGCTTTCACTCTATTGAATACATGACCATGGCTGGCCTAGTGTAATCTAACTTCCGCTGCATAGTAATAGGCATAATCTTCACTGTTTGTCTTCATAACTCCCAAGTTTTGAAGACTTTTATAAAAATCGCCTATTCACCCCCCCTCTAGTCGATATAACGCACTTTCACTATTCCTTCCAGTGGAGAAAGGAAAAAAGGGGGGGTCCTACTTGGACTAGGAGTCCAAGTAGGACTCCCCCCTTGGCGCGCCCCTCCTGGCCACCGGCCTCCTCCCCCCTTTATATATGGGGGAGGGGGGCACCCCAAAGGCACACCAAGATTTCTCTTAGCCGTGTGCGGTGCCCCCACCACAATTTACTCCTCTAGTCAAAGTGTTGTAGTGCTTAGGCGAAGCCCTGCGTGGATCACATCACCATCACCATCACCATGCTGTTGTGCTGTTGGAACTCTCCCTCGACCCTCTACTAGATCAAGAGCTCAAGGGACGTCATCGAGCTGAACGTGTGCTAAACACGGAGGTGCCGTACGTTCGATACTTGGATCGGTTGGATCATGAAGAAATTCGACTAGATCAACTGCGTTAACATAACGCTTGCGCTTTTAGTCTACGAGGGTACGTGGACACACTCTCCTCATCTCATTGCTATGCATCTCCTAGATAGATCTTGTGTGATCGTAGGATTTTGCATGCTACGTTCCCCAACAGTGGCATTCGAGCCAGGTTTATGTGTAGATGATATGCACGAGTATAACACAAAGAGTTGTGTGCGATAATAGTCATACTGCTTACCACCAACGTCTTATTTTGATTCGGCGGTATTGTTGGATGAAGCGGCTCGGCCAACATTACATGACCACGTTGATGAGATCGGTTCTACTGACGTGCTTTGCACACAGGTGGCTGGCCGGTGTCTGTTTCTCCAACTTTAGTTGAATCGAATTTGACTACGGCCGGTCCTTGTTGAAGGTTAAAATAGAACGCTTGATGAAAAATCGTTGTGGTTTCAATGCGTAGGTAAGAACAGTTCTTGCTAGAAGCCCGTAGCAGCCACGTAAAACTTGCAACAACAAAGTAGAGGACATCTAACTTGATTTTGCAGGGCATGTTGTGATGTGATATGGTCAAGACGTGATGATAAATAAATTGTTGTATGAGATGATAATGTTTTGTAGAAGTTATCTGCAACTGGCAGGAGCCTTATGGTTTTCGCTTTATTGTATGAAATGCAATCACCATGTAATTGCTTTACTTTATCACTAAGCGGTAGCGATAGTTGTAGAAGCAATAGTTGGCGAGATGACAACAACGCTACGATGGAGATCAAGGTGTCAAGCCAGTGACGATGGAGATCATGACGGTGCTTTGGAGATGGAGATCAAAGGCACAAGATGATGATGGCCATATCATGTCACATATTTTGATTGCATGTGATGTTTATTCTTTATGCATCTTATTTTGCTTAGTGAGGGAGTCCTGGACTAAGGGGTCCTCGGGCATCCGGCCTATTATCCTTTGGGCCGGACTGATGGGCTATGAAGACATGAAGGCCGAAGGCTGCATCATGTCCGGATTGGACTCTACTTAGTGTGGAAGGCAAGCTTAGCAATCAAAGATTCCTTCTTATGTAACCGACTCCATGTAAGCCCTAGATCCCCCCAGTGTCTATATAAACCGAAGGGGGTAGTCCGGAAAGGACAACACACATACTCATTACCATAGGCTAGACTTCTAGGGTTTAGTCATTACGATCTCGTGGTAGATCAACTCTTGTAATACTCATATTCATCAAGATCAATCAAGCAGGAAGTAGGGTATTACCTCCATAGAGAGGGCCCGAACTTGGGTAAACATCGTGTCCCCTGTCTCCTGTTACCATCAATCCTAGACGCACAGTTCGGGACCCCCTACCCGAGATCCGCCGGTTTTGACACCGACATCGGTGCTTTCATTGAGAGTTCCACTATGCCGTTGATGAAAGGCTCGATGGCTCGCCTTGTCGTTAAAGACAATGTTACCGCAGGGGTAGTTTTGGCCCCGGGCCAAAGCCTCCGGCTGGGTGATTTTACTATGATCGCCCGTTCGGCTACGGAGCTGACGATGACCCCTCGGGCCATCGAAAATCCCCTTCGCATCAACTCCGAGCACTCCAAGCAGATTGATCCGGTCGATTTTCATCCTTAAACGAGCTCCTAGATCGCATCGCCACTTTGGGAATCACGACAGATTATGATCAGATCGGGCCTAAAACCGATCAGGGAGAAACCGAAGCTCCACTTGTCACCCACCAGATCGCGGTAGCCCTGGAGCAGGACGGCGAGTATTCTTCTATATCGAAGACGGACTATCTTCGGGTCGCCGTTCATAAAGAGCCGGATACTCACCCGCGAAAGCACGCAACCAGCCCTCCGAACATAGCATCAGACGGCGGCTCCAAACAATCAGAAGATATTCCGGAACCCGGACTGTCTAGTCCGGAAGGTCGTGATGACCCACAAGTATAGGGGATCTATCGTAGTCCTTTCGAGAAGTAAGAGTGTCAAACCCAACGAGGAGCAGAAGGAAATGATAAGCGGTTTCCAGCAAGGTATTCTCTGCAAGTACTGAAATAAGTGGTAATAGATAGTTTTGTGATAGGATAATTCGTAACGAGCAACAAGTAACAAAAGTAAATAAAGTGCAGCAAGGTGGCCCAATCCTTTTTGTAGCAAAGGACAAGCCTGGACAAACTCTTATATAGAGAAAAGCGCTCCCGAGGACACATGGGAATATCATCAAGCTAGTTTTCATCACGCTCATATGATTCGCGTTCGGTACATTGATAATTTGGTATGTGGGTGGACCAGTACTTGGGTGATGTCCTTACTTGGACAAGCATCACACTTATGATTAACCTCTATTGCAAGAATCCGCAACTACAACAAAAGTATTAAGGTAAACCTAACCATAGCATGAAACATATGGATCCACATCAGCCCCTTACGAAGCAAAGCATAAACTAGGGTTCAAGCTTCTATCACTCTAGCAACCCATCATCTACTTATTACTTCCCAATGCCTTCCTCTAGGCCCAAATAATGGTGAAGTGTCATGTAGTCGATGTTCACATAACACCACTAGAGGAGAGACAACATACATCTCTTCAAAATATCAAACGAATACCAAATTCACATGACTACTAATAGCAAGACTTCTCCCATGTCCTCAGGAACAAACGTAACTACTCACAAAGCATAAACTTGTTCATAATCAGAGGGGTATTAATATGCATATAGGATCTGAACATATGATCTTCCACCAATTAAACCAACTAGCATTAACTACAAGGAGTAATTAACACTACTAGCAACCTACTAGCACCAATCCCGGACGTGGAGACAAGAATTTGATAGAAGAGATGAACTAGGGTTTTGAGAGGAGATGGTGTTGATGAAGATGTTGATGGAGATTGTCCTCTCCCGATGAGAGGAGTGTTGGTGATGACGATGGCGATGATTTCCCCCTTCGGGAGGGAAGTTTCCCCGGTAGAACAGCTCCGCCAGAGCCCTAGATTGGTTCCGCCAAGGCTCCGCCTCGTGGCGGCGGAGTTTCGTCCGAGAAGATGGCTTCCTATTTTTTTCCCATCGAAAGACTTCATATAGCAGAAGATGGCCATCGGAGGGCCACCAGGGGGCCCACAAGGTAGGGGGGCGCGCCCCCACCCTCGTGGGCAGGGTGTGGCCCCCCTGGTGAATTTCTTTCGCTGAGTATTTTTTATATATTTTGAAAACGTCTTCCGTGAAGTTTCAGGACATTTGGAGCTGTGTAGAACAGGTCTCTAATATTTGCTCCTTTTCCAGCCCAGAATCCCAGCTGCCGGCATTCTCCCTCTTTATGTAAACCTTGTAAAATAAGAGAGAATAGGCATAAGTATTATGACATAATGTGTAATAACATCCCATAATGCAATAAATATCGATATAAAAGCATGATGCAAAATGCACGTATCAACTCCCCCAAGCTTAGACCTCGCTTGTCCTCAAGCAAAAAGCCGAAATCGAAAAATATGTCCACATGTTTAGAGATAGAGGTGTCGATAAAAATAAAATACGGACATGAGGGCATCATGATCATTCTTAGAACAACAACTTATATAATTCTTGTCATATGATTTCTTATGCTAGAGTAATAATTCAATCACAATTTCAAGTATGAATCGTAAACTTCATTGAAAACTAACAAACTATAATCTCAGTCATTGGAGCAATTGCAATTTATCATAACATAGGAAAGAGTCAATGTATAAGATCTTTTCAGCAAGTCCACATACTCAACTATCATATAGTCTTTCACAATTGCTGACACTCATGCAATACTTATGGGTATGGAGTTTTAGTCGGACACAGAGAAAGATAGGGGCTTATAGTTTTGCCTCCCAATGTTTTACCTCTAGGGTAATGTCAACAATAATAGTTCATGAAAACTCACATCCAATTAGCCATATATACCAGGATCTTTCCAACATACTGTGCTTGACAAAGGATAAAGTGTAAAAAGGAAGGGTGAAGATCACCATGACTCTTATGCAATGTAGGAGATAAAAGTAAAAGATAAGCCCTTTGCAGAGGGAAGCGGAGGTTGTCATGCGCTTTTATAGTTGGATGCACAAAATCTTAATGCGAAAGAACGTCACTTTATATTGCCACTTGTGATATGGACCTTTATTATGCAGTCTGTCGCTTTTATTTCTTCCATAACACACGGTTGTATAAAGCTTATTTTCTTCCACACTAATAAGTCATACATATTTAGAGAGCAATTTTTATTGCTTGCACCGATGACAACTTACTTGGAGGATCTTACTCAATCCATAGGTAGGTATAGTGGACTCTCATGGCAAGACTGGTTTAAGGGTATTTGGAAGCACAAGTAGTATCTCTACTTGGTGTGATGAATTTGGCTAGCATGAGGGAGAAAGGCAAGCTCAACATGTTGGAGGAGCCATGACAATATAATTTATCTCAGATGTAAGAAAACATAACCCATTATGTTGTCTTCCTTGTCCAACGTCAACTCTTTAGCATATCATATTTTAATGAGTGCTCACAATCATAAAAGATGTCCAAAATAGTATATCTATATGTGAAGACCTCTCTTTCTTTATTACTTCCTATTAATTGCAACGATGACCAAAACTATGTTTGTCAACCCTCAACAACTTTTATTCATCATACCTTTTCTATGTGAGCTCATTACTCTCCATAAGACTCACATGTTCTCTTTGTTTCTTTTTATTTCTTTCTCTTTTCTTTTATTCCCTTAGAATCATGGCAAAATGATCAAGCCCTTGACTCAACACTAATCTTTATTATATAACTCACGGACTCGATTACATAGAAGGATCATAAAGGAAAACTCACAACTAGATCATACTAAGAACTTTTTATTCTACTAGATCAAGATATTACCAAAAGGATCGAACTAAGAAAAACGGTAAAGATAAAAGTGATGGTGATACGATACCAGGGCACTCCCCCAAGCTTGGAAGTTGCCAAGGGGAGTGCCCATACCAGATACTCAATTCTTCTTTGTTGGTGGAGACGGTGGTGATTTTGTTGATGGCGTAGGCTTGTCGTCCTTCTTCCAAGGCATAGGCTCACCATCGTAGAAGGATGACCGAGTCTCTTGAAACCTCAAATTTGCAGCCAAACTCATCCTCTTGAATCTATATTCATACTCACAGTTTTGATTTTGCAGGTCATAGATCTGGGCTTGGAGGTGCTCGTTTTTCTCATGAAGTTTGAAGATGGCCTCCCCAATGTCCTTGACGTCCAGCTTGTGGTTGTTGGTGAACTCCGTAATCATAATGTGATTGGAATCGAGTCCACGCTCCACCATCTCCTGATACTTGAAAACTTCTTGCTCCAATGCATCGAGCCTTGCCTCCGTGCTTCCGGTCTTCCTTGGTCCCTCAGCATCGCAGATGTGTAACAACCCCTCACGCATCTCAATGGTTTGAGGGTGTTGCAGCACTTCTGCGAGGTAGGGGTTTATGACCTTCTCGAAGAACTGGTCCTTGGGGGTGCTTGAAGATGACATGACGACCTGGATCTGTCAGAAAAACAGCTCGAAACAAAAACAAGAGATTTTTGCGTGATACGGGAGTCAAAACCTCCGGGAGATTATATAATGAATTTTTACTGACCAAAATACGTGTCGTGTAAGAAAACGGAGTCCAGAAAGCGCACGAGGTGCCCACGAGGTAGGGGGGCGTGCCTAGGGGGTAGGGCGCACCCTCCACCCTTGTGGAGCCCTCGTGTCCTTCCCGGACTGCTTCCTATTTTTCTATTTTTCTAAATATTCCAAAATAGAGAAATATTGCCTTAAAAACTGTTTTGGAGTCGGTTTACTTACCGTACCACATACCTATTCCTTTTTGGAGTCTGAAACATTCCGAAAAGTGTCCCTTATGTATTCCTCCGGGGTTATGGTTTCAATAACATTGGTTTCAACATTTATGGGATTACCTGAGATATAATGTTTGATTCTTTGACCGTTCACCACCTTCGAATTCGTGCCTTCGAAGTTATTGATTTTTATGGCACCGGAACGATAGACCTCCTCGATAACGTAAGGACCTTCCCATTTAGAGAGAAGTTTCCCTGCAAAAAATCTTAAACAAGAGTTGTATAGCAATACATAATCACCTACTTTAAACTCACGCTTTTGTATCCTTTTATCATGCCATCTTTTAACCTTTTCTTTAAACAACTTGGCATTTTCATAGGCTTGGGTTCTCCATTCATCAAGTGAGCTAATATGGAATAACCTCTTCTCACCGGCAAGTTTGAAATCATAATTGAGTTCTTTAATAGCCCAGTATGCCTTGTGTTCTAGTTCGAGAGGTAAGTGACATGCTTTTCCATAAACCGTTTTATACAGAGACATAGCCATAGGATTTTTATATGCAGTTCTATAGGCCCATAATGCATCATCAAGTTTCTTGGACCAATTCTTTCTAGAACTATTGACAGTCTTTTGCAAAAATTAATTTGAGCTCTCTATTACTCAATTCTACTTGACCACTAGACTGAGGATGATAAGGAGATTGAATTCTATGATTAACATCATATTTAGCAAGCATTTTATGGAAAGCACCATGAATAAAATGTGAACCACCATCAGTCATTAAATATCTAGGGACTCCAAATCTTGGAAAAATAACTTCTTTAAGCATTTTAATAGAAGTGTTATGATCAGCACTACTAGTTGGAATTGCTTCTACCCACTTAGTAACATAATCAACAGCAACTAAAATATGTGTATATCCATTAGAGGAAGGAAAGGGTCCCATATAGTCAAAGCCCCAAACATCAAATGGTTCAATAACAAGTGAATAATTCATAGGCATTTCTTGACGTCTACTAATATTACCAATTCTTTGACATTCATCACAAGATAAGACAAACTTACGGGCATCCTTGCAGAGAGTAGGCCAATAAAAACCAGATTGCAATACCTTATGTGCAGTTCTATCTCCAGCATGGTGTCCTCCATAAGCTTCGGAGTGACACTTGCGTAGGATCTGTTCCTGCTCATGCTCAGGTACAGAATGTCTCATAACACCATCTACTCCTTCTTTATAAAGATGTGGGTCATCCCAAAAGTAATGCCTCAAATCATAGAAGAACTTTTTCTTTTGCTGGTATGTGAAACTAGGTGGTATAAACTTAGCGACAATGTAATTAGCATAATCAGCATACCATGGAGCAGTATGAGAAGCATTTATGACATTTAATTGCTCATCAGGAAAGCTATCATCAATAGGAAGTGGGTCATCAAGCAAATTTTCTAACCTAGACAAGTTGTGTGCAACGGGGTTCTCAGCTCCCTTTCTATCAACGATATGTAAGTCAAATTCTTGTAGCAAGAGAACCCATCTAATAAGTCTAGGTTTAGCATCTTTCTTTTCCATAAGATATTTAATAGCAACATGATCAGTGTGAATAGTTACTTTAGAATCAACAATATAAGGTCTGAACTTATCACAAGCAAATACAACTGCTAAGAATTCTTTTTCGGTAGTAGCATAATTTCTTTGATCATTGTCTAGGGTTTTACTAGAATATTGAATAACATTTAATTTCTTATCAACTCTTTGTCCTAGAACATCACCTACAGCATAATCGCTAGCATCACACATAATTTCAAAGGGTAAATTCCAATCAGGTGGCTGAACAATAGGTGCAGACATCAATGCTTTCTTAAGTATTTCAAATGCTTCTACACAATCATCATCAAAGACAAATGGTATATCTTTTTGTAATAAATTAGTGAGAGGTCGGGAAATTTTTGAGAAGTCCTTAATGAACCTCCTATAAAATCTGGCATGACCAAGGAAACTTCTTATACCTTTGATGTCCTTGGGACATGGCATCTTCTCAATAGCATCAACCTTGGCTTTATCAACCTCAATACCTCTTTCAGAAACTTTGTGCCCCAAGACAATACCTTCATTAACCATAAAGTGGCACTTTTCCCAATTAAAGACAAGATGAGTTTCTTCACATCTCTGCAAAACTCGATCAAGGTTGCTCAAGCAATCATCAAAATAAGATCCATAGACGGAGAAATTGTCCATGAAAACCTCGCAAATCTTTTCACAAAAGTCAAAGAATATAGCCATCATGCATCTTTGAAAGGTAGCAGGTGCATTACATAAACCAAAAGGCATACGTCTATAAGAAAAAGTACCAAAAGGGCAAGTAAAAGTAGTCTTTGATTGATCTTTGGCTGACATAGGTATTTGAGAGAAACCAGAATAACCATCTAGAAAGCAAAAATGTGTATGTTTGGATAGTCTTTCTAGCATTTGATCGATAAAAGGTAAGGGGTAATGATCCTTTTTAGTTGCCTTATTTAATTTGCAGAAATCAATTACCATCCTATAACCTGTAATAATTCTTTGAGGAATCAATTCATCTTTATCATTAGGAACGACAGTAATACCTCCCTTCTTAGGGACACAATGGACAGGACTTAGCCACTGACTATCAGCAATGGGATAAATTATACCTGCCTCAAGGAGCTTTAGTATTTCTTTTCTTACCACTTATTTCATTTTAGGATTCAACCATCGTTGATGGTCACGAACTGGTTTGGCATCTTCTTCCAAATTAATTTTATGTTGACATAGAGTGGGACTAATGCCCTTAAGATCATCAAGAGTATACCCAATAGCACGATGCTTCTTCAGAGTTTTCAATAATCTCTCTTCCTCATGCTCTGAAAGGTTAGCACTAATAATAACAGGATATATCTTTTTCTCATCAAGATAAGCATATTTAAGAGTATTAGGTAACGGTTTAAGCTCAAACACGGGATCACCCTTGGGTGGAGGAGGATCCCCTAGGATTTCAATAGGCAAATTGTTTTTCAGAATAGGTTCATGTTTAAAGAATACTTCATCTATTTCCCTTCTTTCATTCGTAAACATGTCATTTTCATGGTACAGCAAATATTGTTCTAAAGGATCACTAGGAGGTACAACAATAGAAGCAAGACCAATAATTTCATCCTTACTAGGTAATTCTTCTTCACGGTGTTGTCTACTAAATTTAGAGAAATTAAATTCATGAGTCATATCATCTAAACCGATAGTAACTAAAAGTGCTAGTTATCGACTAGAGGGGGGGTGAATAGGCGATTTTTATGAAAGTCTTCAAAACATGGGAGTTTCGAAGACAAACGATAGAAATGAACCTATAACCATGCAACGGAAGGTAGACTACACTAGACAAGCCATAGTCAAGTATTCAATGAAGTGAGAGCATGAAGACTAATAGCAGCTAGGCAGTACGGATCAGGATGGAAGATAGTATGAAACCAATCTGAACAAACAGTCACACAGTGAAGACAAATGGACAATGCAAACAGGCAATGACTTCACAAGGACCAACTGTAAATAAAGAGATGGGAAGGATAGAACCAGTGGCTTGTTGAAGACAATGATTTGTTGGACCAGTTCCAGTTGCTGTGACAACTGTACGTCTGGTTAGGGAGGCTGAGATTTAACTCAGAAGACCGTGTCTTCACCTTAGTCCCCTTGAGCTAAGGACACCCAATCCTCGCCCAATCACTCTAGTAAGTCTTCAAGGTAGACTTCCAAACCTTCACAGACTTCGTTCACCGGCGATCCACAATGGCTCTTGGATGCTCATAACGCGACGCCTAACCGGCTGGAGAATTCACAGTCCTCAAGTGTAACAAGTCTTCAGATCACACAGATATGAAGACTTCAGTGATGCCTAACACTCTTTGGCTCTGGGTGTTTAGGACTTTGTCCTCGCAAGGATTTCTCTCTCAAAGGCTTCGAGGTGGGTTGCTCTCAAATGACAAAAGCCGTGCACTAACTTTGAGCAGCCACCAATTTATGGTGTAGGGGGTGGGCTATTTATAGCCACTAGGCAACCCGACCTGATTTGTCCGAAATGACCCTGGTTCACTAAGGAACTGATACGTGTTCCAATGGTCAGATTTCAAACACACGCGGCAACTTTACTTGGGCTACAAGTAAAGCTGACTCATCTAGCTCTGGATAAGATTTGCTCTCATTGTCTTCGCTCGAAGACATAGGATTTTGGTTAAGCATCACTTCAGTCACTCTGACTTTGTTCACTGGGACCCCACTTAACAGTACGGTGGTTCCTATGACTCAACAAAGAAGAAAAGGAAACAACGAAACAACTAAGTATTCGTGCTCCATAGTCTTCACGCGATGTCTTCTCTTATCATAGTCTTCAATGTGAATATCTTCACATACCACCTTTGTCTTCAATGTCTTCATACATTTTTAGGGGTCATCTCCGGTAGGTAAACCGAATCAATGAGGGACTACTACCTGTGTTATCCTGCAATTCTCACAAACACATTAGTCCCTCAACCAAGTTTGTCGTCAATACTCCAAAACCAACTAGGGTTGGCACTAGATGCACTTACAATCTCCCCCTTTTTGGTGATTGATGACAAACTGGTTGAAGTTTTCAATGGGGATAAAAGTATGTGAAATTGTAAAGGATTTAGGTATTGTCTTCGTAAGTAGCAGAAAGGCTCCCCCTGAAGATGTGCATATAAGTATTTTGCTTTTGAATGCAAATGCACATGGCAGGTTGTACTTGCGGAGCTCCTCTTCTACTTATGAAGACAATTTATCATGTATGAAAGGATATAACAAAGATAATGACATGCATAATGAAAAATGGACGTCTGCAAAATGACTTCATGTGGAATTTATCATCGCATCACATATTGTCGAAAAGGTAGCAGACGACCATCAAGTTTAAGTGTTACAACTCAAAACGAACCAAATGTATCAAAAGCGAGAGTTGTAAGCACTTGAAAAATGTAGCAAAAGTATAGCAACCACCCATATGGACCCGCTTGAAGACTATCAACTCATAAGCTTCTCCCCCTTTTGTCAGTAATGACCAAAAAGGTTTGAAGACATAGAGCTTGCTACTCGTTCCCATGTGGAGTAGGCGATGAAGCAGGGTCGTCGTTGAGGTTTGGTGGTGCGGACGAACTTGGTGCATTGTCGATACACACCAAAGTTGGAGGTGGTGAGGTAGCATCATCTTGATCATCTATGACTCTGGCATTAATTGTTGCAGCTGAGGAAGAATAGTCAGATTCTTCAAGTGAGGGAGTCCGACGCAAGTGAGTGTTTCTCGAAGGAGTTGAGTCAAACTTGAGTCTCTCTGTGAAGCCATCGTCTTCAAGATCAGCTTCAGCACTGAGTAACGTCAAACTCTTCCAAGACCTCCGACAGGTTTCATGTGTAACAAAGGCATTCTTGGTGGCAAGATTTCGAATGGACGTCCACCAAGAGGCTTTGCATCTGACGCTTAAGCCAGTCATGATGCTTATCCTGTTTCTGATGTAGAGCGACGAGAAGCTCTCGGTCATTGAGAACACGAGATCGCTTCCGAGGCCTTTGGGCGATGGTACTTGCAGTGGCTTCAGTTTGGGTGCGAGGGGCACGTGTATTGCCAGCCAAGGGATAAACACGAGAAACGACCTGAACTCCTTCAATGGGCTGGGTGAAGCTTTGATGATCGACATTGTGAAGATAAATTGGCTCCTTTGCAGGCTCTAGATAAATGGCTTCGCCAGACAGATCAACCTCTGGCAAGAATATAAGGTGATTGCGCGCAGACGGCTGATAGTTGATACCAGAGTGAAGCTTGATGAGGCGCATTACCCGTGGACCATAGAACTTCAGACCAAAGATATCAGAGCCAGATGCAGCCAATTGCCTGATGAAGAAGTCTTGAGCATTGAAGCTGATGCCATTGAAGATATAGAAAACCAATGTCTTCATTGCTCCTTCAAGCTTCGCTACAGGAGAATGTCCTTTGACCGGCCAGAGAGTTCGCCTGATAATATGATAAATAGTGTGGGGAAGATACTCTAGGTATTCAACAAAGAACTCCTTAGGATAGTCAGCGTCTTGTGGCAGAGGCTTCATCATGCTCAGCATTTGGCTCATATTTGGCTCTGGCTTCTGGAAGATGCTTTCCAATGCATTCTGGTGTAGCTGACAACCTGGTTCATAATGTTCGCCAGGAGTGGGCAGGGCAATAAGCTCAATGATTTCTTGGGCTTTAGCTTCATGGTGTACATCGCCTGTCATCCACTCAAGGATCCAAGTCTTCGGATCCCTGTTGTAGCCGCGAATGTGAAGGGTAGCGTAGAATTGTAGCAGAAGCTCTTCATTCCAATGTTCTTTGGCAGTCACAAACTGTAGAAGGCTAGCATCTCTGAAGCAGTCAAGGGCTTCTTCTAGGCAGGGCAGGCCAGCCATGGCTTCGCTGTCTAGACGCATATGAGGGAAAATGCGCCCTGATTGTATAAGATGCAGGAATAGTAGCTGCGCTGCTGATAACTCCATAATCGACCTGAGGAGATTCTTGGCCTTGTGTAGGGGTTCTTGGCACTGTCAAAGAATGTGTTGTGTGCCTTGAAGCCATTCAGATTAAACAATCCTGGTGAAGTTGCAGTACCTGGAAACCTTGGTAGCCTTGGCTTTGGCTTCTGGACCTGAGGCCTGTGCTCCACATGATAGTCAAATTGCGGACCAGCAGCAGGTGGAGGAACCAGAATGGGCCAGCGGAAGATGGTAAGTTGGCCTTGATAGAATGCTTGCTCAAGGGTGTGTGGTCGTGGAGGCGGTACATGAGCAGTGTCATTGACTTCTGGCTGCAGATTGGCTTCAGGTGCAATCACTTCTGGCACCACATTAGCTTCAGGCGCCACAGTAGCTTCAGCCATGACAACGTCATTGGCGTCAGTGTTGGTGTTAGTGGCCGCCTCAGAGTTTTCAACCTCCACTCGAGTAGCTGGAGGGTCGGACACGTTCTCCTCGAGAACAACTTCAGGATTGGACGGGGCTGTAGCAGCACGTTCTTCTTCTCTTGGTTCTTCTTGTTCATCGGCTGATGCAGCCGGAATATCTTTAGCCGCTTTGGCTTCAGACTCGGGGATGTTCGCAGTAGGAGAGGCTTCAGGAAAGACTTGGCGTGAAACGGATTGGCACTCTTCTCCTTCTGGAACACTTGACAAAGTGACCTATGGCCTTGGTCCTTTGCAAAGCCTGTGGAGTGCGGGTGACGCCTTTGGAGAGGGAGTTGGCTGGGCCACAAAGTCATCATCTTCAAGCACCGAAGTGGTGACTTGAGGTGGGGGAGTACTTGGGGATTCTTCTTGATGGGGGGAGTCTTGTGGGTGATCAGCCCATGAGTCATCCTGAGCAATTGGCGTCAATGGACGACCAATGCTGATGAGTTCGTTGTTCGTGAGAACAGGCGATGATACCATATTGTGTTCGATCTGAGGAAGGACTTCATCATCTTCAACATTGTCTTGATGACCAATGTCTTCAGCTGCGGTGGGGTCAATAGCTGGAATGTCTTCAACTTCTGGAGCCTTTGTGGAAGCAGGCTCATGAACTATCAACTGGCGCTCATGATGTTCAGACGCAGGACGAGCCATTGAGATTGGCTCGACAACAAGGGGCTCTGTGGGAGCAGCCCGGTCTTTCTTCTTTGTCTTTCTCTTCTTGGTCGGTGGAGCATCATCAGTGGTGGCCTTGGTCTTGCACTTTCGGGCTTCAGCTTCAGCTGCCCTAGTTTTCTTGAGCTCCGAAGCCACTGTGGGGACCTTAGACTTCGAGCCTGTCATATTGGCCGGGAAGACAATGCGAGGTTCTTCCTGCCTTGATGCTTCTGGTTGGGCCACATCAGGCTTCTTCTTCTTGCCAGCCATTCTGGGGTCGATGCCTGGTCGCCCCAAAGCCTTCCGCTTTTCAGCTTCATTGTAGCCTTCAACACATTTGGCAGCGAGATTCTTCATGCGCTCACGATAACCTTTTGCTTCTTCATGTTTCTTGTGGAACGCCTCCTTGAGCTCATGCAGCATGACCTTGAAGTTTTGGACGTCTTCCACGTTGAGCTTGGCCATGTGCTTTTTGAACTGAGCCTTTTCATAATCAATCTTGTGCTTCAGCTCAACAATTTTCTGTGCAAGAGCCAGCTCAGGAGCAATGGCTCCATGGAAAGAGACGCCGAGGCCAATTGGGAGCTGAAGATCATCAAAACTGAGGTCTGGGCTGTCAAACCACTCATTAATGAACTTGTACAGGATCTCCACATCAAAGAGGGGAAGATCATTGAAGATTTCCGCCTCTTGCTTGCTCTTTATGAGCAGCTCAAGAGCATCATCGCCAAGATCGTCGTCGCTAGACAGATCAATGGCTTCGTTCTCGTTCCTCTGAACGGCAGCAGGGGTCAATGCTTGACCAGTTGGTTGCATGGGCTCATAGTGAGGGAAGGGGAAGAGGTCATATGCATTCTTAGAATATTTTGAAGATAAATCAGTTTAGAAGACATTGACCTCATAGTGCGAAGACATTCACTCATATGTAGAGAGTTGGTTCCAGATTTGTATGAATCCACGAATAAGTACAAGTGAGGAATCTAACTACTTTGTGAAGCATAAGTGAACATACTAGGCATGTTATGAGATGCAGAACAGGATAGATCCAACTTTGTAGGGATAGAAACCACTTGTGGTTGAAAAGGCTGAATCTATCGAATCAAAAAGGACTGTAAAAAGAGTTTTTATTTACCACTCAAGGAACTGCTAGACGGAGTAGGAGATGAGGCCGAGCAGTTCGATCTTCCATGCCCTAACTTGGCGACGGAGGACACCTACAGCAACGGCGGAGAAGACGATGTCCGCGGCCGGCGTGAGGACGGCGTCGGTGAGGTCACGACAGCTAAGCGCTTCGTCGCCGGCGTCGTCGAGGGCTAGCGGTGGCGCTAGGGTTTGTGCAAGAAAGAGAAGTGGAAGAAGAGATAATGACTAGGGTGTGGCGTGTATTTATAAGGACAGGGACGTCGCAACGTTATTACGCAGGTGCCCCCTGGCGGTTCACATCTGAAGGACATGTGGCGATCATGCAACACATTGGAGGTTGTTCCATGTTCCCATGCATGCCTGGATTGTCGGATGGTCGTTCCCACTTCTTCGGGTTTCAGGCAAAAAGGATTGAGCATTTAAAACAGATTTAGTGTTTGTCTCTGTATCTTCTGCTGACAAGGACACAGTGAAGACATTCGACAGTTTCAATAGAATGCATATGATTTGGATAGATAGATTTGAGACGGGAGCATAGAGAGGTTAGGGTCTGATCACATTCACTTAGTTCAAAAGATTCAAACGAGAAGACATAGCTATAAGTGAATGTTGTAGAGGACAGAACGCAAATATATGAATATATCCGAATAAGACCAAATCAATATAGTGAAGATAAACATGAAGTCATGTTAATATTGAAGACAAACCAAATGCGAAGACTTTGCAAAGGTAACGCCAACAGAAAACACTCCAAACAAAAGTTTGGTGGTGGCGTTACCCACCGTATAGGAAGTATTATACCCAGACACGGCGCACAATTATCGTGGCGCTCCGAAGTCAAATTCTACGTTAATGTATTCACACTTAGAGTGTAAGTCTTCATTAGTTGAAGATATACGTTACTTCGTGTGTTGCACATCTAAGTCATCAACATGCATACGTGTTAGGATGTGTGCATGATCACAGGACATTTGAGGATTCCAAGATATTTAGCTCACACCACAACTTGCAAAACCTTTTCTCATCCAAGGGCTTTGTGAAGATATCTGCCAGTTACTCTTCAGTGTTGACGTGAATGATATCAATATCTTCCTTCATGACATGATCTCTGAGAAAGTGATGACGGATCTGAATGTGCTTTGTCTTTGAGTGCTGAACTGGGTTGTTGGCAATCTTGATGGCGCTTTCATTGTCGCAGTAGACTGGCACTTGCTTCAGATGAATGCCATAGTCTTTGAGTGTTTGCTTCATCAATAGAAGCTGAGCGCAGCAAGATCCAGCGGCAATGTATTCAGATTCAGTAGTGGAGAGAGATACATAGTTCTGCTTCTTTGAAGACCAACACACAAGTGATCGTCCCATAAAGTGACATGTGCCTGATGTAGACTTGTGACCCACCTTGTCACCAGCATAATCATCATCCGAGAATCCAACTAGATCAAACTCTGAGCCCTTTGGATACCATAATCCTAGTGTTGGGGTGTAAGCCAAATATCAAAGAATTCGCTTCACAACTAAGTGATGCGATTCCTTTGGTGCCGCTTGATCGGGCACACATGCAAACACTAAGCATGATATCTGGCCTAGATGCACATAAATAAAGCAAAGAACCAATCATGGAGCAGTATACCTTTTGATCAAACTCTTTACCATTGGCGTCAGGACCCAGATGACTTTTGGTTGTCATTGGTGTCATATAACCTTTGCAGTCTTGCATTCCAAACTTCTTCAGGCAATCTTTGAGGTATTTCTCTTGAGATATGAAGATGCCGTTGCGTTGCTGCCGTATTTGAAGACCAAGGAAGAACTTCAGCTCACCCATCATGGACATCTGATATTTCTCTTGCATCATGTGTCCAAACTCATCACTGTATTTCAGATTAGTGCAGCCGAAGATAATGTCATCCACATATATTTGGCACACAAACAGTTCACCATCATATGTCTTCGTGAAGAGTGTGGGATCCAGGGAACCAGGTTTGAAGCCTTTGCTATTCAGGAAGTCTTTGAGTGTGTCATACCAAGCACGAGGGTCTTGTTTGAGGCCATACAGTGCCTTGTTGAGCCTGTAAACCATGTCAGGATGTTTTGGATCTTCAAAACCAGGCGGTTGTGCAACATACACTTCTTCTTCAATCTTGCCATTGAGAAAAGCACTCTTCACATCCATTTGATACAGAAGGACGTTATGATGATTTGCATAGGCTAGTAGTATGCGTATAGCTTCAAGCCTAGCCACAGGAGCAAATGTTTCATCGAAGTCAATTCCTTCAACTTGAGTGTATCCTTGAGCAACGAGACGAGCCTTGTTTCTGACCACTTGACCATGCTCATCTTGCTTGTTGCGATATATCCATTTAGTGCCTATGATATTGTGTTTACGAGGATCAGGACGCTTGACCAGTTCCCATACATTATTCAGCTCAAACCGTTGAAGCTCTTCTTGCATAGCTTGAATCCATTCAGGTTCCATGAAGGCTTCATCAACTTTCTTGGGTTCAGATATTGAGACGAATGCAAAGTGCCCACAGAAATTTGCTACTTGTGTTGCCCTTGAACGAGTGAGTGGACCAGGTGCATTGATGCTATCAATTATCTTCTCAATCTGTACTTCATTTGCAACACGAAGATGAACTAGACGAAGATTTTGCTCTTGCTGATCATTGTCATCATTTGAAGGATTGTCTTCAGGCTGAGCATTGTCTTCAGGTTGATTAGGTGCAGAAATGATAAGTTCCTCTTCAGGTTGTACTTCAGATGGTATGATTTCTCCAGTTCCCATAAGCTTGATGGATTCACTGGGTGGAATTTCATCTAGCACATTTGGCAGGTGCTCTCTTTGCAAGCCGTTAGTCTCATCGAACCGCACATCCACAGTTTCAACCACTTTATAGTGAAAGAGGTTGAAGACTCTGTAGGAGTGCGAATCCTTTCCGTAACCAAGAATAAAACCTTCATGTGCTTTCCGTGCAAATTTTGAAGTGTGATGTGGATCCTTGATCCAGCACCTAGCACCAAATACTCTGAAGTAACTGACATTTGGCTTCTTACTAGTGAGGACTTCATAGGATGTTTTCTTCAGAAGCTTGTGAAGATAAACATGGTTGATGACATGGCATGCGGTATCAATAGCTTCAGGCCAGAACTTTCTTGGTGTCTTGTATTCATCGAGCATCGTCCGAGCCATCTCAATGAGTGTTCTGTTCTTGTGTTCCACGATGCCATTCTGCTGCGGCGTGTACGGAGCTGAGAACTCATGAGTGATGCCCAATGTATCAAGATAAGTGTCGAGGCCGGTGTTCTTGAATTCGGTGCCATTGTCACTTATGATGTCCTTGATCTTGACGCCATAGTTGTTCATGGCTCGATTGGCGAAGCGTCTGAAGACATCCTGCACTTCAGTCTTGTAGAGGATTATATGTACCCATGTATATCTTGAATAATCATCAACAATGACGAAGCCATAGAGACAAGCAGTAGTAGTAAGGGTAGAGTAGTGAGTAGGGCCGAAGAGGTCCATGTGTAGTAGTTCGAATGGTTGAGTCGTTGTCATGATTGTCTTCGAGGGATGCTTGGCCCTCATCATCTTTCCAGCTTCGCAAGGACCACATAAGTGATTCTTCTTGAACTTGATGCCCTCGGTGCCTATGACGTGCTTCTTCTTCGCAAGAGTATGCAAATTCCTCATGCCAGCATGCCCTAGCCTCCAATGCCAGAGCCAGCACTCTGAAGCTTTTGCAAGAAGACATACGGCAAGCTGTGGTCCTACTGAGAAATCTACCATGTACAAATCATCTTTCCGATACCCTTCAAAGACTAGAGACTTGTCAGATTCCATTAGAACAAGGCAAGATATTTTCCAAATATCACAATCATGTTCAAATGGCAAAGCATTGAGACAGACATTAAGTTGAAACCAAGGGATTCAACAAGCATCACTTTATCCGTGTGTGATGTCTACTACACAACCTTCTTCTTGTAGACGTTGTTGGGCCACCAAGTGCACAGGTTTGTAGGACAGTAGCAAATTTCCCTCAAGTGGATGACCTAAGGTTTATCAATCCGTGGGAGGCGTAGGATGAAGATGGTCTCTCTCAAGCAACCCTGCAACCAAATAACAAAGAGTCTGTTGTGTCCCCAACACACCCAATACAATGGTAAATTGTATAGGTGCACTAGTTCGGCGAAGAGATGGTGAAACAAGTGGTATATGGATAGTAGATAAAGGTATTCATAATCTGAAATAATAAAAACAGCAAGGTGACAAGTAATAAAAGTGAGCGTAAATGGTATTGCAATGCGTTGAAACAAGGCCTAGGGTTCATACTTTTGCTAGTGTAAGTTCCCTCAACAATACTAACATAATTGGATCACATAACTATCCCTCAACATGCAACAAAGAGTCACTCCAAAGTCACTAATAGAGGAGAACGAACGAAGAGATTATGGTAGGGTACGAAACCACCTCAAAGTTATTCTTTCCAATCAATCTGTTGGGCTATTCCTATAAGTGTCACAAACAGCCCTAGAGTTCGAACTAGAATAACACCTTAAGATACAAATCAACCAAAACCCTAATGTCACCTAGATACTCCAATGTCACCTCAAGTATCCGTGGGCATGATTATACGATATGCATCACACAATCTCAATTCATCTATTCAAACCAACACATAGAACCTCAAAGAGTGTCCCAAAGTTCTACCGGAGAATCACGACGAAAACATGTGCCAACTCCTATGCATAGGTTCATGAACCCGCAAGTTGGTCACCAAAACATACATCAAGTGGCACGTGATATCCCATTGTCACCACAGATATTCACGACAAGACATACATCAAGTGTTCTCAAATCTTTAAAGACTCAATCTGATAAGGTAACTTCAAAGGGGAAACTCAATTCATTACAAGAGAGAAGAGGGGGAGGAGAAACATAAGATCCAACTATAATAGCAAAGCTCACGATACATCAAGATCGTATCATCTCACGAACGGGTCTAGATTGGTTTTTGGTGGCTACGGAGGCTTCTAGCGGCGGAACTCCTGATCTATCTTGCGTTTTGGAAGTTTTAGGTCACGTGGGTATATATGGGTGCAGGGAGGACGTCGGAGGAGCCACGGGTGAGGGAGTCCTGGATTAGGGGGTGTTCGGGTAGCCGGACTATACCTTCAGCCGGACTCCAGGACTATGAAGATACAAGATTGAAGACTTCGTCCCGTGTCCGGATGGGACTTTCCTTGGCGTGGAAGGCAAGCTTGGCGGTGTGGATATTCAAGATCTCCTGCCATTGTAACCGACTTTGTGTAACCCTAACCCTCTCCGGTGTCTATATAAACCAGAGGGTTTTTGTCCGTAGGACAACTTCATCATACAACAATCATACCATAGGCTAGCTTCTAGGGTTTAGCCTCCTTGATCTCGTGGTAGATCTACTCTTGTAATACCCATATCATCAATATTAATCAAGCAGGACGTAGGGTTTTACCTCCATCAAGAGGGCCCGAACCTGGGTAAAACATCGTGTTGCTTGCCTCTTGTTACCATCCGGCCTAGACGCACAGTTCGGGACCCCCTACCCGAGATCCGCCGGTTTTGACACTGACATTGGTGCTTTCATTGAGAGTTCCTCTGTGTCGTCGCTTTTAGGCCCGATGGCTCCTTCGATCATCAACAACGATGAAGTCTAGGGTGAGACTTTTCTCCCCGGACAGATCTTCATCTTTGGCTTGGCCACCTTGAGCAGATCGAAAGCTACGCCCCTGGCCATCAGGTCAGGTTTGGAAGCCTAAACTACACGGTTGACATCTGCGGGGACTTGATCTTCAATGGATTCGATCCATAGCCAAGCGCGCCGCACTGTCTCGATGGGCATGATATAGCTCTACCGCCGAACAGCGCCTTGGAGGCCGCACACGCATCGGTTCCGACCATTGATTCGGAGCCTACTGCGCCAATCGAGGATCAGCGGTTGGACGCTGCCTCAGGGGCTGCGATCTCAGAGGCGATCGAGCCGAACTCCAGCCCCGCACTCCGCATGGCCCGTGACTCCGAGGAGCCGGATTCCTCTCCGAACTCCGAGCCCCCCGTGCCCCTGCCGATCGAATCCGATTGGGCACCGATAATGGAGTTCACCGCCGCGGACATCTTTCAGCACTCGCCCTTCGGCGACATCCTGAATTCTCTAAAGTCTCTCTCTTTATCAGGAGAGCCCTGGCCGGACTATGGTCATCAAGGTTGAGATACGGACGATGAATAAATTCAAAACCCACCCACCACCCACTTCGTAGCCACTGTCGACGACTTAACCGACATGCTTGACTTCGACTCCGAAGACATCGACGGCATGGACGACGATGCAGGAGACGAACAAGAACCAGCACCTGTAGGGCGCTGGAAGGCCACCTCGTCATATGACATATATATGGTGGACACTCCAAAGGATGGAGGTGGCGATGGAACAGCGGGGGACGATAACTCTAAGAAACAACCCAAGCGCCGGCGTCAGCGGCGCCGCTCTAAATCCCGCCAAAGCAAAAACGGTGATTCCGGCACGGGAGATAATACTACTCCGGATAGCGCTGAAGAACACCCCCTCCAGCAAGATTCAGCACAGGAGGACAGAGAAGCCAGCCCTCACGAAAGGGCGGCGGACCAAGAGGTTAAGGACGATAATTATACGCCTCCCTCTGAAGACGAGGCAAGCCTCGACGACGACGAGTTCGTCGTGCCAGAGGATCTCGCCGAACAAGAGCGTTTTAAATGCAGGCTCATGGCCATGGCAAGCAGCCTCAAGAAAAAGCAGCAACAGCTTAGAGCTGATCAGGATTTGCTAGCTGACAAATGGACTGAAGTCCTTGCGGCCGAAGAGTATGAACTCGAACGCTCCTCCAAGAGTTACCCAAAGCGCAGGCTGCTACCCCGACTAGAGGAGGAAGCACCTACATCACCAGCGCATGACATGGCCGACCGGCCACCTTGTGGCCGTGACAGAGAGGCCTCTTGGCCCTCCACTCAAGCCATGCCCCGGCGCCGCGTTAAGCATACTAAGGCACGGGAAAATGCGCCCGACCTGCGCGACATACTGGAGGACAAGGCAAGGCAAACAAGATCGATCTACAGATCGCGCAGGCGCCCCACGACACGTGATGGTGATCGTCACTCCGGATGCAATAAATCCGGCCGGGCCGAACTCAACAGACAAAGCTCCTTCGAGCTGCGTCATGATATAGCCCAATACAGAGGCGCCGCACACCCACTATGCTTCACAGATGAAGTGATGGATCATAAAATCCCTGAGGGCTTCAAACCCATAAACATCGAATCGTACGATGGCACAACAGATCCTGCGGTATGGATCGAGGATTATCTCCTTCATATCCACATGGCCCGCGGTGATGATCTACACGCCATCAAATACCTCCCAATCAAACTTAAGGGACCAGCCCGGCATTGTCTTAACAACTTGCCAGCAGACTCAATCGGTTCTTGGGAGGACCTGGAAGCCGCATTCCTTGATAACTTCCAGGGCACTTATGTGCGACCACCGGACGCCGATGACCTAAGCCACATAATTCAGCAGCCAGAGGAATCGGCCAGGCAATTCTGGACACGGTTCCTAACAAAGAAAAACCAGATAGTCGACTGTCCGGACGCAGAGGCCTTAGCGGCCTTCAAGCATAATATCCGTGACGAGTAGCTTGCCCGGCACCTGGGACAGGAAAAGCCGAAATCTATGGCAGCCCTCACGACACTCATGACCCGCTTTTGCGCGGGAGAAGACAGCTGTCTAGCTCGCAACAACAATTTAACCAAGAACCCTGGTAATTCGAATACCAAGGACAAAAGCGACAGGTCGCGTCGAAACAAACAAAAGCGCCGCGTTAACAGCGACAGCATCGAGGATACGGCAGTTAATGCCGGATTCTGAGGCTACAAATCCGGTCAACGGAAAAAGGCATTCAAAAGAAACACTCAGGGCCCGTCCAGTTTGGACCGAATACTCGACCGCTTGTGCCAGATACATGGCACCCCCAAAAAGCCAGCCAATCACACCAACAGGGATTGTTGGGTGTTCAAGCAGGCAGGCAAGTTAAGAGCCGAAAACAAAGACAAGGGGCTGCATAGCGACAACGAGGAGGAGCCCATGCCGCCGAACAACAGTGGACAGAAGGGATTTCCCCCGCAAGTGCGGACGGTAAACATGATATACGCAACCCACATTCCCAAGAGGGAGCGGAAGTGTGCGTTACGGGACGTATATGCGATAGAGCCAGTCGCCCCAAAGTTCAACCCATGGTCCTCCTGCCCGATCAGCTTTGATCGAAGGGACCACCCCACTAGCATCCGTCACGGCGGCTTCGCCGCATTGGTTCTAGACCCAATCATTGACGGATTTCATCTCACAAGAGTCCTCATGGACGACGGCAGCAGCCTGAACCTGCTTCACCAGGATACAGTGCGAAAAATGGGCATAGATCCCTCGAGGATCAAGCCCACCAAAACGACCTTTAAAGGCGTCATACCAGGTGTAGAAGCCAACTGTACAGGCTCAGTCACACTGGAAGTGGTCTTCGGATCTCCGGATAACTTCCGAAGCAAGGAGTTAATCTTCGACATAGTCCCGTTCCGTAGTGGCTATCACGCACCGCTCGGGCGAACCGCATTCGCAAAATTCAACGCGGTACCGCACTATGCATACCTCAAGCTCAAGATGCCAGGCCCTAGAGGAGTAATCACGGTCAATGGGAACACTGAACGCTCTCTCCGAATGGAGGAGCACACGGCAGCGCTCGCAGCAGAAGTACAAAGCAGCCTCTCTAATCAGTTCTCCAGTTCGGCCTCCAAAAAGCCGGACACTGTCAAGCGTGCCCGGAGTATCCTACAACAAGACCGTCTGGCATGTTCTGAGCTAGCGTAGCAATGCGGCCCCAACCCTAGCCCTCGCGATATAGCGAAACCAGTGCTTCACGTACATAACTACGCTCTTGAAATACCATGGGCACAGGGGAAGGGGCACTATCACGGCACGCCCGAAATACGGCTTAAACCGCACCAGGGGCTGCCGAATTCCTTTTTTTTTCTTTTTTTCTCTTACTCTCAGGACTCCATACTTCGGATGACCCGTTCGGCAATTCAACTGCCGCACAAACGATGCAAGATCCAGGAAAGCAGACAAGCCACGCCGCATTATGGAACTCCCAGGTGGTCTCTATTGCGAGCAGTATACCTGTTTTTTAATACAATTCCGTGGCCTGCCCCTAGCCAAGACATGTTAAATAGTCCAATTTCTTTTGCTTATCGCACTATTTGTATCGTTCCGCTTTCATAGCAGCCTTTCTATAAACAATGCATAGCTTTTTGTCTATTTTTTTGCATTATCCTCTTTTTATATATATGTTTATTAATAACATGTTGCATCCGTACACTGTGGTACGGCAAAATACGCCAGGGGCTTCAGTACCCATCAATATGGCGTGAGAAGTCCGTACACTTTCACAAGTGCGGCACCCCGAACTTATAGCACTATATGCATCGGCTCCGAATCATGATTTGGGTCAATAGTTGGGTTTGCCCGGCTCCTATGTTTTGGTGCCTTACGTTCCGCTATATCGGCTAAGGTAGCACTAGGAGAACCACTGCGATTGTGCCCCAGTTGAGCTAGGCCGAGCACCTTAGTGGAGAAAGCTAAAACTGACTGTCATGATGAGGCGAGAGACCGGTCGCTGTTCGAGAGGTTTTTCGAGTCCTTAAAGACTTATGCCGCTTCGAGCGAGGAACCGGCTTTGTCCGGCCAAGGCGTGGATAGCGCCCCGAACTCGATCTTCCGAATACTAGGGGCTTCGCCAAAATTTAAAATTATAGAGTTCTATGGCTAAGTGAGAGTGTTCAAGCATTATAGTCCGATTGCCTTGTTCGTTGTGCTGAGCGCCTCCCTCGACGGACCCAATCATGGGAAAAAGAGCGCTCAGGTTTATCCCGAACACCCCAGCACTAGTGGCATGGGGGCAGAAGCCGACGACTGGCCATCTCTCAATTTTTTGATAAACGGCCGCACAGAAAGTAATATTTTAAATTCAACAAGCATTGCTTAGCGCATACGAACAAGTTTTCAGCGCACAGGGTAACACGAGCGAGTTCATTCAAAAATTACATCCTTGGTACATTCATCCGCCATAAGGCGGGCACCAGCCAAAACATCCTTGTAATAGTTCTCGGGCTTGCGATGCTCCTTCCCCGGTGGCGGCCCGTCCCTCACAAGCTTCTCACCGTCCAGCTTACCCCGGTGCACCTTTGCACAGGCAAGGGCCCTACGGGCACCTTCGATGCAGACGGAGCGCTTGATGACCTCGAGCCTTGGACAAGCCTCCACCAGCCGCCGCACCAGTCCGAAGTAGCTCCCAAGCAGGGCCTCTCTAGGCCACAGCCGAACTATGAAGCCCTTCAGGGCTTGTTCGGCCGCCTTGTGGTGCTCGACCAGCTGCTTTAGCTGGTTGCTCAAGGGCACAGGGTGTCTGGCCTCAGCGTACTGAGACCAGAACACCTTCTCCGTTGAGCTGCCTTCCTCGGCTCGGTAGAATGCGGCGGCATCGGATACGCTGCGGGGAAGATCTGCGAATGCCCCTGGAGAGCTCCGGATTCGAGTAAGTAACAAGTAGTTTACTTTTATATGTCTTCTTTGCATAGAGAATGCCTTACCCGCCGCTATCTTTTTCACCACATCCAATTCCTGGAGGGCCTTCTGGGCTTTGGCCTTGGCAGATTTGGCAGTTTTAAGGGCCGCAGCAAGCTCGGACGCTCGCGTCTTCGAGTCGAGCTCCAAACTCTCATGTTTTTCCATGAGAGCCTGAAGCTATTGCTGCACCTCGCCGACTTGCGCCTCAAATTTCTCCCGCTTGGTGCGCTCCGTGGCCGCTTTCTTCTCGGCCTCGGACAGCGCCTGCTTGAGGGTCGCCACCTTAGTTGTGGCCCCTACAATAAGTAGTGTACTCCTGTCATTTTTTGCAATTGCGTCTTCTTATAGGCATTTTTTCTATAAGGTATCTCTTACCTTCTTTCTCCTCGAGCTGCCGTTTGGCAAGGCCGAGCTCTTGCTCGGTCCGCTCGAGGCCCGGCTTCAGGGCACCCACCTCCGCAGTCAGTGCAGCGGTGGCCAGCAGCGAAGCCTGCATACGTATATTGACTCTTTTTAGTTAGACTCCTGCAATATTTAATAGATCCTCTATTCGGCTTTTCTTTCCGAACGCCAAACAGAGCATCAGGGGCTACTGTCTATGCGGTAATATTTTTACATATTTTCTACTTACCTCGAAGCCTGTTAGAAGGCTAGCACAAGCTTCAGTTAGTCCGCTTTTGGCGGACCGAACCTTCTGGACCACCGTACTCATGATGGTACGGTGCTCCTCGTCAACGGAG
The DNA here is from genome assembly GCF_003073215.2 of Triticum urartu. Lineage (NCBI taxonomy): Eukaryota > Viridiplantae > Streptophyta > Magnoliopsida > Poales > Poaceae > Triticum > Triticum urartu. Next base: position 231,765,779 of record NC_053028.1, read on the forward strand.
GTGCCCTTAAGCACCTCCAGCAGATTGTCTGGCGCCTCCGGTTGGACGGAGGACGCCGGCTCAATAGGCTTGCTCCTCTTGGCAAGAGTTCGCCTGCCACGGTCCGGAACCGTTGGTCATTCTGGCGCGGTGTCCGGCTAAAAGCCGGACTTGGAGCCCTGGGGGGTCTGGTCCCCTTTACTCCCGGAGTCCGAGAGGTCGCCTCGCGGTTCCTCCTGGACCACCTCCTCTTTCCCTGGAGCTTGTCGCGACGCCACTTCGGCGTCATCCGCAGCACAGGGGGAGGCAGCGGGCGGAACTGAATTCATGTCCGATGAATCCAGGGAGCCGCTTGACGACTCGTCGAGCCCGTCCTTGGGCGGGCTGCATGATTATATCCGACATTAGGGAAAGCTGTGCAACAAAAGGAATATCATGAGTTACTCTGGTATCCGAACACTAATGACTTTGCCGGACGCTTGGCCCTGTCCGGCCACTCCTCTTTGTCCTCGTCGGCGTCGGGGGCGTAGTCCGGCGGAGGGGTTTTCCTCTTCTTGGACCCTTCGGCCTCCCCTACTGGGGCGGCCTTCCTCTTCTTTCCTCCCCCTGCTGGAGGGGGAGAGGTCTCTTCTTCCTCCTCCTCGTCTTCATGGGAGGAGTACGTCTCGGACTCGTCGGACGACGAGTCCGACACCACCATATGCCGGGAACTCTTTCGAGTCCCCGTGGCCTTCTTCTTCTTGGCCTTCTTCTCTGGCACCACATAAGGTGCCGGAACCAGCAGCTTCACTAGGAGAGCAGGGGCTGGGTCTTCGGGCAAGGGAGCCGGACAGTTAATCAGTCCGTACTTCGCCTGCCAATCCTGTCAAAGGTGAGGGAATTTAGATCCCGCATAGAGTCAAACTATGAAGAAAACTTAAACATCCTGTAAAAGATGAAAATATTTTACCTCGCCAGCAGGACGCTGCGAGCTGAATCCGCGGTCTTCGGAGGCGGATGTGGGAGCCTCGGCGCCTTTGGTTAGCCCCCTCCAGACATCTTCGTACGTCGTGTCGAAGAGCCTGCTCAAAGTTTGGTGCTGCACCGGGTTGAACTCCCACAAATTGAAGTCCCGTTCTTGACACGGAAGGATCCGGCGGACGAGCATGACCTGGACTACGTTGAGAAGCTTGAGCTGCTTGTTCACCAGGGACTGGATGCATTTTTGCAGTCCGGTCACCTCTTCCTCGCCGCCCCATGACAAGCCCGTCTCCTTCCAGGACGTGAGCCGCGTAGGGGGTCCGGATCAGAATTCAGGGGCTGCGATCCACTCCGGATCGCGTGGCTCGGTGATGTAAAACCACCCTGACTGCCACCCCTTCAAGGTCTCCACAAAGGAGCCCTCGAGCCATAGGACGTTGGCTATTTTTCCCGCCATGGCACCTCCGCACTCCGCCTGGTTGCCGTGCACCACCTTTGGCTTGACGTTGAAGGTCTTGAGCCAGAGGCCGAAATGGGGGCGGATGCAGAGGAAAGCCTCGCACACGACGATAAACACCGAGATATTGAGGATGAATTTCGGGGCCAGATCGTGGAAATCTAGGCCATAGTAGAACATGAGCCCGCAGACAAATGGGTGGAGAGGAAAACCCAGTGCGCGGAGGAAGTGGGGAAGAAATACTACCCTCTCATGGGGCCTTGGGGTGGGGAGAAGCTGCCCCTCCTCAGGAAGCCGGTGCACGATGTCTTTGGACAGGTATCCGGCCTTCCTTAGCTTTTTGACATGGCCCTCCGTGACGAAGGAGACCATCCACTTGCCTCCCGCTCCGGACATTGTTGGAGAAGGTTGAGGTAGGAAGTGCGGGCTTGGGCGCTAGAGCTCGGGTGCGCAGAAGATGGATAGGCAGAGGAGGAAGAAAGCGTAGGTAAAAAGGTGGATCCTTATCCCCTTATATGGGTGGATGCGACTATGCGTCCCCACCAGCCTGGTAAAACTCGCTTGCCTCCCAAGCGCCGTGATAAATGGCGAGGTTGGGTTACCCACGTCCGTATTGATAAGAATCCCGTAAATGGGGGATACGATCTCTTCTTTGACAAGACGTGCCAAGGAAACCGCCTCGCAAAACACGCTGAGGTGGAAAAGTGAAAATGATTCGAATAAAAGCTTGGCCGTAGTGTGATGTCATGCTGCGGAATACGTCAGCAGATTAGATTTGTGTTAATATTATTCTCTCTGTGGCAATACGTGGAAACTTATTTTGCAGAGCCGGACACTACTCTTGGTGTTTACAAACTTTTATGAAGAATTTGGAGGAGGAACCTGCCTTGCAATGCCGAAGACAATCTACACGCCGGACTCATCGTCATTGAAGCCTGGTTCAGGGGCTACTGAGGGAGTCCTGGATTAGGGGGTGTTCGGGTAGCCGGACTATACCTTCAGCCGGACTCCAGGACTATGAAGATACAAGATTGAAGACTTCGTCCCGTGTCCGGATGGGACTTTCCTTGGCGTGGAAGGCAAGCTTGGCGGTGCGGATATTCAAGATCTCCTGGAATTGTAACCGACTTTGTGTAACCCTAACCCTCTCCAGTGTCTATATAAACCGGAGGGTTTTAGTCCGTAGGACATCTTCATCATACAACAATCATACCATAGGCTAGCTTCTAGGGTTTAGCCTCCTTGATCTCGTGGTAGATCTACTCTTGTAATACCCATTATCATCAATATTAATCAAGCAGGCCGTAGGGTTTTACCTCCATCAGAGGGCCCGAACCTGGGTAAAACTTCGTGTCCCTTGCCTCCTGTTACCATCCGTCCTAGACGCACAGTTCGGGACCCCCTACCGAGATCCGCCGATTTTGACACCGACAATGGGGGTCCCACGAGACAGGGGGCGCGCCTAGGGGGGGGGCGCCTAGGGGGGGGCACCCCCCACCCTCGTGAGCACCTCGTGTCTCCCCTGACGTGGGGTCCAAGTTCATCAGGTGTGTTTCCTTCCAAAAATAACTTCTCCAGTTGATTTCGTTCCGTTTCGACTCCGTCTGATATTCCTTTTCTTCTAAACACTGAAATAGGCATAAAACAGCAAATCTGGGCTGGGCCTCCGGTTAATAGGTTAGTCCCAAAAGTAATATAAAAGTGGATAATAAAGCCCAATATTGCCCAAAACAGTAGATAATATAGCATGGAGCAATCAAAAATTATAGATACGTTGGAGACGTATCAAGAGCATCCCCAAGCTTAATTCCTGCTCGTCCTCGAGTAGGTAAATGATAAAAACAGGATTTTTGATGCGGAGTGCTACTTGGCATAATTTCAATGTGATTCTTCTTAATTGTGGTATGAATATTCAGATCCATAAGATTCAAGACAAAAGTTCATATTGACATAAAAATGATAATACTTCAAGCATACTAACTAAGCAATTATGTCTTCTCAAAATAACATGGCCAAAGAAAGTTATCCCTACAAAATCATATAGTCTGGCTATGCTCCATCTTCACCACACAAAGTATTTAAATCATGCACAACCCTGATGACAAGCCAAGCAATTGTTTCATACTTTTGATGTTCTCAAACTTTTTCAATCTTCAGGCAATATATGAGCGTGAGCCATGGACATAGCACTATAGGTGGAATAGAATGGTGGTTGTGGAGAAGACAAAGAGGGAGAAGATAGTTTCACATCAACTAGGCGTATCAACGGGCTATGTAGATGCCCATCAATAGATATCAATGTGAGTGAGTAGGGATTTCCATGCAACGGATGCACTAGAGCTATAAATGTATGAAAGCTCAACAAAAGAAACTGAGTGGGTGTGCATCCAACTTGCTTGCTCACGAAGACCTAGGGCATTTTGAGGAAGCCCATCATTGGAATATACAAGCCAAGTTCTATAATGAAAGATTCCCACTAGTATATGAAAGTGACAACATAGGATACTCTCTATCATGAAGATCATGGTGCTACTTTGAAGCACAAGTGTGGTAAAAGGATAGTAGCATTTCCCCTTCTCTCTTTTTCTCTCATTTTTTTATTTTTATTTGGGCCTTTTCTCCTTTTTGGCCTCTTTTATTTCTATTTTTTATTTGGGCTTCTTTGGCCTCTTTTATTTATTTTTCGTCCGGAGTCTCATCCCGACTTGTGGGGGAATCATAGTCTCCATCATCCTTTCCTCACTGGGACAATGCTCTAATAATGATGATCATCACACTTTTATTTACTTACAACTCAAGAATTACAACTCTATACTTAGAACAAGATATGACTCTATATGAATGCCTCCAGCGGTGTATCGGTATGTGCAATGATGCATGAGTGACATGTATGAAAGAATTATGAACGGTGGCTTCGCCACAAATACAATGTCAACTACATGATCATGCTAAGCAATATGACAATGATGGAGCGTGTCATAATAAACGGAACGATGGAAAGTTGCATGGCAATATATCTCGGAATGGCTATGGAAAAGCCATAATAGGTAGGTATGGTGGCTGTTTTGAGGAAGGTATATGGTGGGTTTGTGGTACCGGCGAAAGTTGCGCGGTACTAGAGAGGCTAGCAAAGGTGGAAGGGTGAGAGTGCGTATAATCCATGGATTCAACATTAGTCATAAAAACTCACATACTTATTGCAAAAATCTACAAGTTATCAAAGCAAAGTATTACGCGCATGCTCCTAGGGGGATAGATTGGTAGGAAAAGACCATCGCTCGTCCCCGACCGCCACTCATAAGGAAGACAATCAATAAATAAATCATGCTCCGACTTCATCACATAACGGTTCACCATACGTGCATGCTACGGGAATCACAAACTTCAACACAAGTATTTCTCAAATTCATAACTACTCAACTAGCATGACTCTAGTATCACCATCTCCATATCTCAAAACAATCATCAAGCATCAAACTTCTCATAGTATTCAACACACTCATAAGAGAATTTTATTATTCTTGAATACCTAGCATATTAGGATTTTAAGCAAATTACCATGCTATTTAAGACTCTCAAAATAATATAAGCGAAGCATGAGAGTTCATCTATTTCTTCAAAATAAAACTACCACCATGCTCTAAAAGATATAAGTGAAGCACTAGAGCAAACGACAAACTACTCCGAAAGATATAAGTGAGGATCAATGAGTAGTTGAATAATTAGGCAACTATGTGAAGACTCTCTAACATTTAATAATTTCAGATCTTGGTATTTTATTCAAACAGCAAGCAAAGCAAAAAAAATGACATGACGCTCCAAGCAAAACACATATCATGTGGCGAATAAAAATATAGCTCCAAGTAAAGTTACCGATGAACGAAGACGAAAGAGGGGATGCCATCCGGGGCATCCCCAAGCTTATACGCTTGGTTATCCTTGAATATTACCTTGGGGTGCCTTGGGAATCCCCAAGCTTAGGCTCTTGCCACTCCTTATTCCATAGTCCATTGAATCCTTACCCAAAACTTGAAAACTTCACAACACAAAACTTAACAGAAAACTCGTAAGCTCCATTAGTATAAGAAAATACATCACTACTTCAAGGTACTGTAATGAACTCATTATTTATTTATATTGGTGTTAAACCTACTTTATTCCAACTTCTCTATGGTTTATAAACTATTTTACTAGCCATAGATTCATCAAAATAAGTAAACAACACATGAAAAACAGAATCTGTCAAAAACAGAACAGTCTGAAGTAATCTGAATCAAACGTATACTTATGGAACTAATAAAATTCTCAAATAAATTTATGGACCTGAGGAATTTATCTATTAATCACCTGCAAAAATAATTAACTAAATATCACTCTCCAAATAGAAATGGCAGCAGTTCTCGTGAGCGCTAAAGTTTCTGTTTTTGACAGCATGATCAACAAGACTTTCCCCAAGTCTTCCCAAAGGTTCTACTTGGCACAAACACTAATTAAAAGCATAAAACCACATCTAAATATAGGCTAGATGAATTATTTATTACTAAACAGGAAAAAAAATCAAGGAACAAAAATAAAATTGGGTTGCCTCCCAACTAGCGCTATCGTTTAATGCCCCTAGCTAGGCATGATGATTTCAATGATGCTCACATAAAGGATAAGAATTGTAACATAAAGAGCATCATGAAGAATATGACTAGCACATTTAAGTCTAACATACTTCCTATGCATAGGGATTTTGTGAGCAAACAACTTATGGGAACAATAATCAACTTGCATAGGAAAGCAAAACAAGCATAACTTAAAAACTTTATGCACATAGAGAGGAAACTTGATATTATTGCAATTCCTACAAGCATATGTTCCTCACTCATAATAATTTTCAGTAGCATCATGAATGATTCAACAATATAACCAGCACCTAAAGCATTCTTTTCATGATCTACAAGCATAGAAAATTTACTACTCTCCACATAAGCAAAATTCTTCTCATTCGGGATAGTGGAAGTATCATAAGAGACTTGGATACTATAAATTGGTTCCACATTAAAAGAGTAATGTTCAGAGAAGGGGTAATCATAATCATGACAAGTTTTATAAATATAATCACTACTTTTTATAGCATATGTATCATCACAATAATTATCATAAGTAGGAGGCATGCTATCATCATTATAAACTTGCATATCAAAACTTGGGAGACTAAAAATATCATCTTCATTAATCATAGCTTCCCCAAGCTTGGGACAAACATTAATTGCAGCAAATATATTCTCAAATATTTCATCCTCATCAAACATAGCTTCCCCAAGCTTGGGCCTTTTCATATCATAGGCATAATCACTCTCATAATTAATAGCATGGATAGCACCAATAGTATAGCAATTATTATATTCTTCCAAGCAAGTGCCAAAAAGATTTTCAAGATCATAAGAAGTATCATTATCTTCCACAATTATATTTTCATGAGGCACATAGTAATAGGAGCAACTTTATTTGGGAGAGATACCTTTTTACCTCACTTCCTTTTTCTTTTCTTCTTCTTCACCACATCATGTGTGGGTTCAATCCTCTTTTTGGAGCTCCTTATTAATGAGATTGGTTGAATAGGAGGCTCCTCCTCGTTGCCTGATTCATCATAAGAAATAATAGGAGGATATTGGGAAGTCTCTTCCCTTTCATTAGTACTCTCTTCATCTTCTAATTGTTTTCTTTTCTTTATGTAGTTGGCAATATAAGGATTATCAATGCAATTCACCGCACAATACATATAAATTTTCTCTAGATCAAAATCAAGAACTCTATCAATATTAAACTTTGGAATACCCTCAGTTATACGTTTCATTTCTTCATAACCCAAAAGAAGGCTAAGCTCTTTATGATGCTCAAGGGTAATCAAATTATCACAATGTTTGGACACGACTTGATCATGAAACAAATAGCATTGGAGCTTTAAATGACCATGTTCATTGCAAAGTTCACAAGGGGCACAAAAAATATTGAATCTTTCAGCACACTCATCTAGGCTTTCTTGCAACGATTTGGTTTCTAAGTACTTATGCCTCCTGCAATATCTATCTTCCCTATTTGGTGTGTACTTGCAAACCCAGTCTACTCCACAAAAATTGACATGTTTATAGGAGGCATTTTCATCATAACTAGTGCAATCATCATTAGTATTATGGATATTCAAAGGATTCGTACTAACAATATTGCAATCATGCTCATCATTCAAATATTTAGTGCCAAACATTTTATAGATTTCTTCTTCTAGCACTTGAGCACAATTATCCTTTCCATCATACTCACGAAAGATATTAAAAAGATGAAGCATATGAGACAAACTCAACTACATTTTTTATAGTTTTCTTTTATAAACTAAACTAGTGATAAAACAAGAAACTAAAAGACTCGATTACAGGATCTAAAGATATACCTTCAAGCGCTAACCTCCCCGGCAACAGCGCCAGAAAAGAGCTTGATGTCTACTACACAACCTTCTTCTTGTAGACGTTGTTGGGCCTCCAAGTGCACAGGTTTGTAGGACAGTAGCAAATTTCCCTCAAGTGGATGACCTAAGGTTTATCAATCCGTGGGAGGCGTAGGATGAAGATGGTCTCTCTCAAGCAACCCTGCAACCAAATAACAAAGAGTCTCTTGTGTCCCCAACACACCCAATACAATGGTAAATTATATAGGTGCACTAGTTCGGCGAAGAGATGGTGAAACAAGTGGTATATGGATAGTAGATAAAGGTATTTGTAATATGAAATAATAAAAACAACAAGGTAGCAAGTAATAAAAGTGAGCGTAAACGGTATTGCAATGCATTGAAACAAGGCCTAGGGTTCATACTTTCGCTAGTGTAAGTTCCCTCAACAATACTAACATAATTGGATCACATAACTATCCCTCAACATGCAACAAAGAGTCACTCCAAAGTCACTAATAGCGGAGAACGAACGAATAGATTATGGTAGGGTACGAAACCACCTCAAAGTCATTCTTTCCAATCAATCTGTTGGGCTATTCCTATAAGTGTCGCAAACAGCCCTAGAGTTCGTACTAGAATAACACCCTAAGATACAAATCAACCAAAACCCTAATTTCACCTAGATACTCCAATGTCACCTCAAGTATCCGTGGGCATGATTATACGATATGTATCACACAATCTCAATTCATCTATTCAAACCAACACATAGAACCTCAAAGAGTGCCCCAAAGTTCTACCGGAGAATCATGACGAAAACGTGTGGCAACCCCTATGCATAGGTTCATGAACCCGCAAGTTGGTCACCAAAACATATATCAAGTGGCACGTGATATCCCATTGTCACCACAGATATTCACGGCAAGACATACATCAAGTGTTCTCAAATCTTTAAAGTCTCAATCCGATAAGATAACTTCAAAGGGGAAACTCAATTCATTACAAGAGAGAAGAGGGGGAGGAGAAACATAAGATCCAACTATAATAGCAAAGCTCACGATACATCAAGATCGTATCATCTCAAGAACACAAGAGAGAGAGAGAGATCAAACACATAGCTACTGGTACATACCCTCAGCCCCGAGGGAGAACTACTCCCTCCTCGTCATGGAGAGCACTGGGATGGTGAAGATGGCCACCGGAGAAGGATTCCCCCTCCGGTAGGGTGCCGGAACGAGTCTAGATTGGTTTTTGGTGGCTACGAAGGCTTCTGGTGGCGAAACTCCTGATCTATCTTGTGTTTTGGAAGTTTTAGGTCACGTGGGTATATATGGGTGCAGGGAGGATGTCGGAGGAGCCACAGGGGTCCCACGAGACAGCGGGCGCGCCCTAGGGGGGGCGCCCCCCACCCTCGTGAGCACCTCCTTCCTTCCTTGATGTGCTGATCCTTTGAGATTGCAACTCTACCTAGACCCAATACCTTGCTTTTACCAGTATCTGCAAATGTGATGTGACTTTTGTCAGATGGACGTAAGGTTGAGTCCATGAGAAGACTTCGTTCGCCATTCATGTGATTAGTACATCCACTATCAATAATCCATTCTGAAGCAGCCGGTGTCATACCCTACAGTGCAGTTAGGGGGATAGGCGTCACGAAGAGCATTGTGAAGCATAAACATTTGACGAGCAAGTGGATTATGAAAGCTTAGATTGAGGTTAGGACTCATAGGACAAATGGCAAGCAACTCAGGAACAAAATACATAATAAGACCATTTGGGCATTTGATCTTGCGCCCTACAAGATGTTTTAGGTCCCCCAGCAATAGCTTCAGATACATTTGATTTTCGGCTGGAGACCTTTCCCTGCAAAAGAGAGTTAAGCTTTCTTAGCCACCCACATCTGCAAGGGTGGCTTCGAAGCAATAAGTCTAAGTGCAGCATCTGAGAACTTTTTCTTTGAAGCCCTGGCAAATAGTTTTGCAGGAGGTGAATAATACTCATAGGAATAAGCAGAGTAGTTCTTGGTCTTATGAACATGGCGGTTTGATGAAACACGCTCATATTCATAGGCCTGGGTATGATTTCCCTGCAAAACATTTGTGTTTGTGCGACTCAGGTGAGTCCTCTGTCTGTATAAAGCCTTTGGACCATATGAAGCCTGTGGTGTGGGGTTTTTCTTCTTCCCTTGTGGTGTCATGACGACAGTCATAAGAAGATTTTCCAGACACCTTTTGGGCACCCAGACTTTCTTCATAGGTGGCCCATTCCTGCAGTTAGTACCAATATACATGGCAAACACTTCACCATTCTGATTCTTAAATAGTTTATAGTTTGCATCAAAGGATTCATCAATGACAATAGGATTAGCACAAGTGAAGCCAGATAGGGTGGATGGATCCACTAAAGGTTCCTTTGCAGCAACCCATGTGGTTTTGGGGTACTACTCAGGCTTCCAGTAAGAGCCATCAGCATTCATTTTCCTTTCAAACCCAACACCATCTTTCCTAGGGTTTCGGTTCAGAATCTGCCTTTTGAGGACATCACATAGTGTCTGATGCCCTTTGAGACTTTTGTACATCCCTGTTTCAAGCAATATCTTCAACCTAGCATTTTCATCAGCAATAGCAGTGGCATCCTCAGCAGAGGGGTTAGTTACCACATCAACAGTTGAAGATATTGCAACAGTAGCAGCAGTAGAACATTCAGCAACAGAAGTAGTGTTATCACGCTCAAGGCATTTAAGACATGGCGGTTCGAATACTTCCTAAGCGGGACTGATCTGTTCAGCGCGAAGTGACTCGTTTTCCTTTTGAAGATCTTCATGAACCGGTCTCAATTTCTCAAGTTCTTGCTTCCTTTGAAGATAATCATAGGAAAGCTTTTCATGAGTTGTTGAGAGCGTTTCATGACGACTTTCAAGTTCCTCATACTTAACATGAAGATTTTTTATGTCTTCAATTAAGGACTGAGATCGAGTCATTTCAGCGTCCAACAGGTCATCGCTTTTGTCTAACAGTTTTTGAATATGTTCCATAGCTTTCTGTTGTTCAGTTGCAATTTTAGCAAGTGTTTTGTAGCTAGGTTTGGAACCACAATCAGAGTCATCTTCACTGGATGTTTGATAGTGAGCATTGCATGAGTTTACCTTGGCACCGCGTGCCATGAAGCAATAGGTGGGAGCGGAGTTGTCCTTGTCATTAGCATCGGCGTTGGTGAAGAAGTCATTGTCTTCAGTGTTGAAGATGGACTTGGCAACGTAGGCTGTAGCCAGACTTGCAACGCCAGAATCGGACTCCTCCTCAGACTCCACCTCCGCCTCCTCAGAAGCAGACTCCTCCTCTGAATCCATTTCCTTGCCAACAAACGCACGAGCCTTGCCAGATGAGCTCTTCTTGTGTGATGAAGACTTTGAGGAAGACTTGGAAGAAGGCTTTGAGTATTTCTTCTTCTTATTGTCGTCAGAATCATATTCCTTGCTCTTCTTCTTCTTCTTCTTCTTGTTCTCATTGTCCCACTGCAGACACTCAGAGATGTAGTGACCAGGTTTCTTGCACTTGTGGCATGTTCTCTTCTTGTAGTCATGAGTTGAAGCTTCATCATTCCTTGAGCTGGATCGTGAAGACTTTCTGAAGCCTTTTGTAGCAACCAGACCTCAAACAGTCTGATCTCTGTGCTCCGGTGTCATCCCTGGATCAGTAATGCTGACACCACACAGTACTCGGAGGATTTATAGTAGAGTAGCAATCACACACTTATTACATCGAGTGTCTCAAAAGAGAACTTATTACAATAAATATGGCTTAAGGCCATCTAATAACGATAACAGCGGAAGGCTTGGAAGATAAGTGAGTCCATCAACTCCAACGACATCACTGAGTATAGAATCACGACCTAAAAACTCCTTAATCGTCGTCTGAAAAGTCTGCAACATTAACGTTGCAGCCCGAAAACGGGCCAGCACATGGAATATGCTGGCAAGGTAACACATAGAGAGTAATGGAATGAAACAGCTATACTGTATGCATATTTGGTTGGTGGAAAGCTCTATGGTTACAGTTTTGCGTAAAGCCAATTTTTCCCTACTTCAAAGGAATAAAATTTGATTACTATCACGGTGGCTGTTAAACATTGAGAATGGTTGACAGCATTCTCAATCCCAATTAAGCATCATCATTAAACATAACCCAACAAAATTAATTTAGAGTAACATGTTGAGATTCACATGAAAATCCAGGTACTAGATACTCAAGATGTCCATAACCGGGGACACGGCTAACCATGATTAGTTTGTTACACTCTGCAGAGGTTTGCGCACTTTTCCCCACAAGACTCGATCGCCTCCGTTTGTTTTCTCGCACTACATGATGTTTGAGAAGACGGATGACCAAGACATAGTCTTTCAGAAGCGCTAGCACCTTACGATCGGGTAGACCGTACCACCTACATCCCCTACATCTGCTAGTCTACCACTGTAAGAGTTCGCACGACTTAGTCAACTATGCTAGAGCCCATAATAGCTTGTGGCTGCACACGGAAGTTTCTAGTATGAATAGTCTTATGATCCCTTTGAGCCTGGGTGGCGGTCCAAAAGAAAACAGGCAAGTCCTGGAATACCCAGGTGCCTCAATCCACCCAAATGTGTGTTTAAGTTGCCACCTTAGATAAACCATTAATTAACAATCTCACATCTGTCATGGATATCACTCACCCAATCCACGTCTACTAGCATATCATGGCATAATAAGCAAACGTACAAGTAACTCCCAAAGGTTTGATAATAAACAGGTAAAAGGTACTACCTCATCTACTTCCCATCCCACAATTTAATTAGATCCTAACCATGCAACGTGTGAGGGTTGATCTAATGCAATAAAACTGGGTAGTAGAAAAGGTATGATCAAAGTGTTACTTGCCTTGTTGATGATCCGCGAAACCTAGAGATTCGAAGTAACAAGCGGCGCACTCCGGGTATTCTATCGTAGAAAAACAAACAAGCATACAATAAGTACTCATCTAATGCACGGGTAAAAGTCAAATAAGAGATCTAACTAGAAGGTTCAACTTAAGAACTCCGGTTGGCAAAAAAAATCAAATCGAACGAAGCAACGAAAGTCAAACGGCGAAAGAAACAACTTCGTTCTAGTAATCTGGATCTAGGGCAATTTTTATAGTAGCAAAATCTTGTTTAAGTTGGTTAAACGGATAGAGGGTTTCGAGACAAAACTCTAGGCGCTTGAATCGCCTGATTCCGATAAACGAGCGAAAAGTTAAACTAAAACAAAAATCGGATCAGGAATCGCGATCAGAAAATTCGCGGATTTAATCCGAGAAAAGAAAACGACGAACGGATTAACGAATGAACGTTCGTTAATTAACCTAAACCGAAAATAAAACCGATGAAAACCAATCGGTTTTATTTTTTTGTATTTTTTTAAAGAAAAAAACAGGCACGGATTTCGAGGTGCGGCGTACCTCGTGCGTCGTGCAGCGTCGGCGGCGGCGGCTCCGGCGGGTCGGCGGCGGCTGGCGGCGGCGGCGGCGCGGCTAGGGCGCGGGGCGCGGCTAGGGTTAGGGTTCGGGCGGCGGCGGCTGGTGGGCTGGCTCGGGCCCGAGGCGCGGCTTATAAAGCCCCCGGCCAGGCGGAGTCCTGGCCGGTTACGGCCCGTAGTTGGTTGCGTTTTTTTAAATAATTACGCTCGGAAAATGAATAAAAAGAAATACTAAACGGACTCCAAAAATCCCGAAATAAATTTTCCTGGGCTTCTAAAATCAAGCTCGACAAAGTGAACATTTATTTGGGCCCTAAATGCAATTTTGAAAAACGCACTTTTTTCCTAAATTCAAATAAAACACCGAAAAACTCCAAAATAAAAACTTATTTGATTTTTTTAGTAAATCCTCAATATTTATTTATTTTGGGAAAGTCATTTTATTCCCTCTCTCATATTTTTGTAATAGAAATAATTGATGATAAAATAAATAAAATCAAATGATCCTATTCTCAAAATTTGAGAAAACTCAAATATGAAATAACGAAATCCCCAACTCTCTCCGTGGGTCCTTGAGTTCCGTAGGATTTTCTAGGATCAACCAAAATGCAAAATAAAACATGATATGTAGTGATGATCTAATGTATAACATTCCAAATTGAAAATTTGGGATGTTACAAACCTACCCCCCTTAAGATGAATCTCGCCCTCGAGATTCGGGTTGGCTAGAAAATAGGTGAGGGTGGTCTTTGAGCAAATCTTCCTCTCGTTCCCAGGTGGCTTCATCCTCTGAGTGGTGGCTCCACTGGATTTTGCTAAACTTGATAACTTTGCTGCGGGTGACTCGACTGGCAAACTCGAGAATCTTAATTGGTTTCTCCTCATAGGTCAAATCGTTATCCAACTGAATTGTTTCCAAAAGCACTGTATCTCTCAACGGTATGTCAGCCATCTCCGCGTGACACTTCTTCAACTGAGAAACGTGGAACACATCATGCACTCCTGACAATCCTTCGGGCAATTCCAACTTGTAGGCCACTTCTCCCATACGCTCCAAAACTCGATATGGTCCTACAAATCGTGGCGCTAACTTCCCTTTAACTCCAAAACACTTTGTTCCCTGAAGTGGAGATACTCGAAGATAAACTCTATCTCCGACTTCGTAAACTGTCTCCTTGCGTTTAGAATCTGCATAACTTTTCTGTCTGGACTGGGCTACCTTGAGCCTATCGCGAATCAATTTCACCTTCTGTTCGGACTCTTTAATAAAGTTAGGTCCAAACAAATGGCGGTCTCCAACTTCGTCCCACGACAGCGGTGTCCTGCACCTCCTTCCGTACAAAGCTTCGGAAGGGGCCATCTTCAAACTGGTTTGGTAACTGTTGTTGTAAGAAAACTCGGCATATGGTAGATTGTCGTCCCAACTAGATCCATAATCTAGCGCACAAGCTCTCAGCATATCCTCCAAAATCTGATTGACTCTCTCGGTCTGTCCATATGTCTGTGGATGAAAAGCTGTACTGAATTCTATCCTGGTACCCAAAGTTTCGTGCAACTGCTTCCATAACTTTGAGGTAAACTGGGTTCCTCTATCTGATACGATACTCCTCGGAACTCCATGCAAACATACGATCCTGGTCATGTATATCTTTGCCAATTTAGCACTGGTGTAAGTGGTCTTTACTGGAATGAAATGAGCTACCTTCGTCAATCGATTGACTACAACCCAAATTGAGTCATAGCTTGAACGAGTCCTGGGCAAACCCGTGATAAAATCCATGCCTAGCTTATCCCACTTCCATTCGGGTATTGGCAATGGTTGTAACAATCCTGCTGGCTTCTGATGCTCTGCCTTCACTCTCTGGCATGCATCACAAACTGCTACATACTCCGCTATATCCTTCTTCATTCCGGTCCACCATAAAATATCCTTCAAATCCAAATACATCTTGGTATTTCCTGGATGAATTGAATACGGTGAGTCGTGTGCCTCTTGCAAAATCAACTTCCTGATCTCCGGGTCATTGGGCACATAAACGCGGTCTTCAAACCATAGGGTGTCATGCTCATCCTCACGAAATCCCTTAGCTTTTCCTTTGCTAAGTTTCTCCTTAATAGCGGCAATATCTTTGTCGGTCTTCTAGGCTTCTCTGATTCTATCCATCAAAGTTGACTGAATCTCCAATGCTGCTACATAACCTCTCGGAACTATTTCCAAGCATAGTTCACGAAGATTTTCTGCTAACTCCTTGGGTATTTCTCCCGTCATTAACGTATTGACATGGCTCTTACGGCTTAATGCGTCAGCGACTACATTAGCCTTTCCGGGATGATAATGTAATTTCATATCATAATCTTTGATAAGCTCCAACCATCTCCTTTGTCTGAGATTCAACTCCTTTTGTGTGAAAATGTACTTCAAACTCTTATGATCCGTGTACACCTCACAATGGTTTCCAATGAGGAAATGTCTCCATGTTTTCAAAGCATGCACTACGGCTGCTAACTCCAAATCATGCGTAGCATAATTCAACTCATGGGGCTTCAGTTGTCTTGAGGCATATGAAACAACTCTCCCTTCCTACATAAGCACTGCTCCAAGTCCTCGACGTGAAGCGTCGTAGTACACCTCATAATCTTTGGTCTGGTCTGGAAAAATCAACACTGGTGAGGTAACCAAACGTTTCTCCAACTCCTGGAAACTAGCCTCACACTCCTCCGTCCATATGAACTTGGTATCTTTCTTCAACAACTCAGTCATAGGCTTCGCAATGTTTGAGAAATTCTCAATAAATCTCTGGTAGTATCCTGTGAGTCCAAGAAAACTCCGGATCTCTCCAACTGTTGTTGGGGCTTCCCACTTGGTCACGGTTTCAACTTTAGCGGGATCTACTGCTATACCTCCTCTGGATATAACGTGTCCGAGGAATCCTACTTCTTTCAACCAAAACTCACATTTGCTGAACTTGGCATATAATTGGTGTTCTCTGAGCTTTCCAAGTACCAAACGCAAATGCTCCTTATGCTCCTCTTCATTCTTTGAATAAACCAGGATATCATCAATGAACACTATGACGAACTTATCCAAAAACTCCATAAACACTTTGTTCATCATGTTCATAAAATAGGCAGGTGCGTTAGTCAGACCAAATGACATAACGGTATACTCATACAGCCCATACCTGGTGGTAAAAGCTGTCTTCGGAATATCCTGTTCTCGAATCTTCAACTGGTGGTATCCTGATCGCAGATCGATCTTGGAAAATACCTTAGCTCCTTGCAATCGATCAAACAGATCGTTGATCATTGGTAGTGGGTACTTGTTCTAGATCGTTACTTCGTTCAATCCTCGATAATCAACAACCATCCTTAACGATCCATCCTTCTTCTCCACTAGAAGTACTGGCGATCCCCAAGGTGAAGAACTTGGGTGAATATATCCCTTATCTAGTAACTCCTTAATCTGCTTCTTAATTTCCACCAAATCCTTTGCTGGCATCCTATAAGGTCTCTTTGATATTGGCCCAGTGCCGGGAAATAGCTCAATCAAGAACTCAATATCTCTATCCGGTGGCATGCCTGGCAACTCTTCTGGAAATACATCAGGGAAATCCCTTACCACTGGTACTTCCTCCTGCACAACTCCTTTTAGGCAATTTACTTGGGTCCTTTTTGGCACATGCCGGGATACATACTTGATCCTTCTCCCTTCTGCTGTGGTAAGCAAAATTGACTTACTAGCACACTCAATATTCCCTTCATACTTTGATAACCAATCCATGCCTAATATCACATCCAATCCTTGAGATTCCAATACTATTAGGTCTGAGGGAAAAACATAGTTACCAATCCTTAATGGTAACCGATCACACCATAGGCTAGCCACATACTCTGCTCCAGGCGAGGTTACTAACATGGGTGACCTAAGGGCTTGGGTTGATAGGTTATACTTATCCACAAATCCCCTTGAGATGTATGAATGCGATGCACCAGTATCAAAAAGAAAGAGTGCAGTAAATGACTTAACCCAAAACTTACCTATTACTGCATCGGGCTGAGCTTCAACCTCCTCCACGCTAACGTGGTTCACCTGTCCCCTGTTGAAAGGGTTCGGCTTCTTCCCAGAGCTTCCATTGCCATTTCCATTTTGTATTTCAGGGGATTGATTGGCATAATGTCCGGTCTTCGAACACTTAAAGCAAGTGACTTGGCTCAGGTCCTTCTTGGCTGGGGTTGATGGGTTGGTGTGATTCTGGCCGTTGCTTCCTCCATTCCCATTACCATTCCTGGTTCCATTGTGATTGTGCGAGCTACCTCCTCCATGGGTATGCTGAAAATGTCCTCCCGGTCTAGGGGTAAAACGTGGCTTCTGCTGAGCTCCAGAACTGTACTTTCCTTGTCCATACTTCCTCTTGCGATTCTCAATTTGCTGCTGCTTCCCTTCAATCATAAGAGCATGATCTACCAACTCCTGGTAGTTGTTGAAGGTTGCTACCATCAACTACATGCTCAACTCATCATTCAGTCCTTCCAGAAACTTCTCCTGCTTAGCTGCATCCGTAGCGACGTCATCTGGGGCATAACGTGCTAACTTACTAAAGTCCTCCACATACTGGCCAACTGTCCGTCCTCCTTGGCGCAAGTTACGAAACTCACGCTTCTTCATGGCCATAGCTCCTGATGAAACATGGGCAGTACGGAAAGCCTGCTGAAACTGGTCCCATGTGACAGTGTCTACTGGGAAAGTGGCTGTGAAATTCTCCCACCATGATGCTGCAGGTCCTTCTAGCTGATGTGCGGCAAACTTCACCTTCTCCGCATCTGTGCATCCTGCTATGGTCAACTCCCTAGCTGTCTTGCGGAGCCAATCATCTGCTACTATCGTCTCGGTGCTACTGGAAAACACCGGCGGATTCAGCCTAAGAAAACGGGCTAAGTGGTCAACATGTGGTGGTGGTGGTGGGTTGTTGTTGTTGTTGTTCCCCTGATTCTGATTCTGGACTAGCAACTGCATCAATGTGTTCTACTGCTGGATCAACTGGGTGAGCTCCGGTGGAAAGGCAAATCCGGGGTCACGTCTCGGAGGCATCTGAGGGTTTAGAAAAGATGAGATATAAGAATAGAGAGGGTCTAAAGAGAAAACACTACCCATATGCACATGAGGCAAAAGCAAACAATTCACTTCAATCAATCAAACAAAGGCATACAATCGATCTAACTATCGCAAAAGTGCTCGGGCTACTGTATTTACATGGTGGACTACTACTAATGATGAGGTGGTCTACTAGAAATATTCTACGGTAGTTGACTCCATAATATCCGCTCCTGCTTCATCAACATAGTCATCATCGCTACTATCTGCTTCCTAGTCGGTGCCGTCGATGATGATGTAGTCTTCCGGTCTGATCTCCTTGGGTTCTTCGTCTTCATCTATGGGTGTCGGGACTCCCATAAATACTCCAATCTTCTTGATTAGGTCGTCATTCTTCTCCACCAATATTTCAATTTCCTCTTCATAATCTTCACATGTAGCCTTGAGTTCTTCCTCCAGTTCCTTGATTCTAGTCTTAGCCTTCTTCAGATCTATCATGTCGGCGCACATCTGGTTCTCCTGTCGTCGAATGTGCTGGTTTAGCTCCTGGATAAAAGCTGCAATTGATCTATCCTTCCTGGTGCTGATCATCTCCCAGTGTTCATCTCGGCGCCCACAAATCTGGTAGATAGTATCCTTAAGATCCTTGTGGTAGACTTCTCCAATGCGTCCCATGGCGATGTGAGCTGCCATGCTCTTTCCTAGACTCCAAGTTGGTGCATCAAAAGAAAACTCTATGGGCTTAGTGACTGGCATGAACGTTCTTCCTGGAACTTGAACTTGAATCATCCAGCGCTCTTCTTCGGGTAAAGTGGCATTGTAGGTTCCCGTGAAGCTTGGTACTGCTATATTCAGGTATCTAGTGACTTCCTTCAAGTGGCGTCCAAAGGGTGTATCTTCATCCGGTTGTGTGAACTTGTTCCTTGCATCCGCCATCCTAAAGAGTAGAAAAGATGAGAAGTCAGAAGAGAAGAGAGTGATCTAGGTCTGTAGCTTAGTGGTCGTGTCCTACAGTCAGCGTGTGCTCTGATACCATCTCTGTAGCGACCAGACCTCAAACAATCTGATCTCTGTGCTCCGGTGTCATCCCTGGATCAGTAATGCTGACACCACACAGTACTCGAAGGATTTATAGCAGAGTAGCAATCACACACTTATTACATCGAGTGTCTCAAAAGAGAACTTATTACAATAAATATGGCTTAAGGCCATCTAATAACGATAACATCGGAAGGCTTGGAAGATAAGTGAGTCCATCAACTCCAACGGCATCACTGAGTATAGAACCACGACCTAAAAACTCCTTAATCGTCGTTTGAAAAGTCTCCAACATTAACATTGCAGCCCGAAAACGGGTCAGCACATGGAGTATGCTGGCAAGGTAACACATAGAGAGTAATGGAATGAAACAGCTATACTGTATGCATATTTGGTTGGTGGAAAGCTTTATGGTTACAGTTTTGCGTAAAGCCAAATTTTCCCTACTTCAATGGAATACAATTTAATTACTATCATGGAGGTTGTTAAACATTGAGAATGGTTGACAGCATTCTCAATCCCAATTAAGCATCATCATTAAACATAACCCAACAAAATTAATTTAGAGTAACATGGTGAGATTCACATGAAAATCCAGGTACTAGATACTCAAGATGTCCATAACCGGGGACACAGCTAACCATGATTAGTTTGTTACACTCTGCAGAGGTTTGCGCACTTTTCCCCACAAGACTCGATCCCCTCCGTTTGTTTTCTCGCACTACATGATGTTTGAGAAGACGGATGACCGAGACATAGTCTTTCAGAAGCGCTAGCACCTTACGATTGGGTAGACCGTACCACCTACATCCCCTACATCTGCTAGTCTACCACTGTAAGAGTTTGCACGACTTAGTCAACTATGCTAGAGCCCATAATAGCTTGTGGCTGCACACGGAAGTTTCTAGTATGAATAGTCTTATGATCCCTTTGAGCCTGGGTGGCGGTCCAAAAAAAACAGGCAAGTCCTGGAATACCCAGGTGCCTCAATCCACCCAGATGTGTGTTTGAGTTGCCACCTTAGATAAACCATTAATTAACAATCTCACATCTGTCATGGATATCACTCACCCAATCCACGTCTACTAGCCTATCATGGCATAATAAGCAAACATAGAAGTAACTCCCAAAGGTTTGATAATAAACAAGTAATGTGTACTACCTCATCTACTTCCCATCCCACAATTTAATTAGATCATAACCATGCAATGTGTGAGGGTTGATCTAATGCAATAAAACTGGGTAGTAGAAAAGGTATGATCAAAGTGTTACTTGCCTTGCTGATGATCCGCGAAACCTAGAGATTCGAAGTAACAAGCGGTGCACTCCGGGTATTCTATCACAGACAAACAAGCAAGCATACAATAAGTACTCATCTAATGCATGGGTAAAACTCAAATAAGAGATCTAACTAGAAGGTTCAACTTAAGAACTCCGGTTGGCAAAAAAATCAAATCGAACGAAGCAACGAAAGTCAAACGGCGAAAGAAACAACTTCATTCTAGTAATCTGGATCTAGGGCAATTTTTATAGTAGCAAAATCTTGTTTAAGTTGGTTAAACGGATAGAGGGTTTCGAGACGAAACTCTAGGCGCTTGAATCGCCTGATTCCGATAAATGAGCGAAAAGTTAAACTAAAAAAATTGGATCAGGAATCGCGATCAGAAAATTCGCGGATTTAATCCGAGAAAAGAAAACGACGAATGGATTAACGAACGAACATTCGTTAATTAACCTAAACCGAAAATAAAACCGACGAAAACCAATCGGTTTTTTTGAAAGAAAAAAAACGGGCATGGATTTCAAGGTGCGGCGAACCTCGTGCGACGTGCAGCGTCGGCGGCGGCGGCTCCGGCGGGTCGGCGGCAAGGCGGCGGCAGCTGGCGGCTAGGGTTAGGGTTTGGGCGGCGGCGGCTGGTGGGCTGGCTCGGGCCCGAGGCGCGGCTTATAAAGCCCCCGGCCAGGCGGAGTCCTGGCCGGTTACGGCCCGTAGTCGGTTGCGTTTTTTTAAAATAATTACGCTCGGAAAAAATATAAAAAGAAATACTAAACGGACTCCAAAAATCCCGAAATAAATTTTCCTGGGCTTCTAAAATCAAGCCCGACAAAGTGAACATTTATTTGGGCCCTAAATGCAATTTTGAAAAACGCACTTTTTTCCTAAATTCAAATAAAACACCGAAAAGCTCCGAAATAAAAACTTATTTGATTTTTTTATTAAATCCTCAATATTTCTTTATTTTGGGAAATTCATTTTATTCCCTCTCTCATATTTTTGTAATAGAAATAATTGATGATAAAATAAATAAAATCAAATGATCCTATTCTCAAAATTTGAGAAAACTCAAATATGAAAATAATGAAATCCCCAACTCTCTCCGTGGGTCCTTGAGTTGCGTAGGATTTTCTAGGATCAACCAAAATGCAAAATAAAACATGATATGCAGTGATGATCTAATGTATAACATTCCAAATTGAAAATTTGGGATGTTACACCTTTTTTTTTGGTGAATTTCTGGAACTTCTTCACAAGCATAGCAAGTTCCTTTCCAATGTCTTCAGGATCATCGGAACTGTAGTCAGATTCTTCTTCAGATGAGGAGACAACTTTTGCCTTCAAGGCGCGAGTTCGGCCATAGTTGGGACTGTAGATATCTCTTTTCTCAGAAAGCTGAAACTCATGTGTGTTGAGCATTTCAAGTATGTCAGACGGATCGAGTGTCTTAAAGTCAGGGCATTCTTGAATCATCAGGGCTAGGGTGTCAAACGAGCTGTCAAGTGATCAGGAGTGTCTTAACGATTTCATGCTTGGTGATATCAGTAGCACCGAGAGCTTGAAGCTCATTTGTGATGTCATTGAGGCGATCAAACATGAGCTGAACATTCTCATTGTCGTTTCTCTTGAAGCGGTTGAAGAGGTTGCGAAGGACACTGATCCTTTGATCTCTCTGGGTTGAGACACCTTTGTTGACCTTGGAGAGCCAGTCCCAGACTAGCTTTGATGTTTCCAGAGCACTCACACGGCCATACTGCCCTTTGGTCAGATGACCACAGATGATGTTCTTGGTAGTGGAATCCAGTTGAACGAACTTCTTGACATCAACAGCGGTGACACCTTCACCATCCTTGGGAACGCCATTCTTGACAACATACCAGAGGTCGACATCAATGGATTCAAGATGCATGCGCATCTTGTTCTTCCAGTTGGGATATTCAGTTCCATCGAAGACGGGGCACGCAGCAGAGACTTTGATTATCCCTGCAGTCGACATAGCTAAAACTCCAGGTGGTTAAACCGAATCACACAGAACAAGGGAGTACCTTGCTCTAATACCAATTGAAAGTGCTAGTTATCGACTAGAGGGGGGGTGAATAGGCGATTTTTATGAAAGTCTTCAAAACATGGGAGTTTCGAAGACAAATGATAGAAATGAACCTATAACCATGCAGTGGAAGGTAGACTACACTAGAAAAGCCATAGTCAAGTATTCAATGAAGTGAGAGCATGAAGACTAATAGCAGCTAGGTAGTACGGATCAGGATGGAAGATAGTATGAAACCAATCTGAACAAACAGTCACATAGTGAAGACAAGTGGACAATGCAAACATGCAATGACTTCACAAGGACCAACTGTAAATAAAGAGATGGGAAGGATAGAACTAGTGGCTTGTTGAAGACAATGATTTGTTGGACCAGTTCCAGTTGCTGTGACAACTGTACGTCTGGTTAGGGAGGCTGAGATTTAACTCAGAAGACCGTGTCTTCACCTTATTCCCCTTGACCTAAGGACACCCAGTCCTCGCCCAATCACTCTGGTAAGTCTTCAAGGTAGACTTCCAAACCTTCACAGACTTCGTTCACCGGCGATCCACAATGGCTCTTGGATGCTCAGAATGCGACGCCTAACCGGCTGGAGAATTCACAATCCTCAAGTGTAACAAGTCTTTAGATCACGCATATAGGAAGACTTCAGTGATGCCTAACACTCTTTGGCTCTGGGTGTTTAGGGCTTTGTCCTCGCAAGGATTTCTCTCTCAAAGGCTTCGAGGTGGGTTTCTCTCAAACGACAAAAGCCGTGCACTAACTTTGAGGAGCCACCAATTTATGGTGTAGGGGGTGGGCTATTTATAGCCACTAGGCAACCCAACCTGATTTGTCCGAAATGACCCTGGGTCACTAAGGAACTGACACGTGTTCCAATGGCTACTTTACTTGGGCTACAAGTAAAGCTGACTACTTTACTTGGGCTACAAGTAAAGCTGACTCATCCAGCTCTGGATAAGATTTGCTCTCATTGTCTTCGCTCGAAGACATATGATTTTGGTTAAGCATCACTTCAGTCACTCTGACTTTGTTCACTGGGACCCCACTTAACAGTACGGTGGTTCCTATGACTCAACAAAGAAGAAAAGTAAACAACGAAACAACTAAGTCTTCGCACTCCATAGTCTTCACGCTATGTCTTCTCTTGTCATAGTCTTCAATGTGAATATCTTCACATACCACCTTTGTCTTCAATGTCTTCATAAATTTTTAGGGGTCATCTCCGGTAGGTAAACCGAATCAATGAGGGACTACTACCTGTGTTATCCTGCAATTCTCACAAACACATTAGTCCCTCAACCAGGTTTGTCGTCAATACTCCAAAACCAACTAGGGGTGGCACTAGATGCACTTACAGTAACAACATCCCTTTTGCAATCTATGGTAGCATTAATAGTATTTAAGAAGGGTCTACCAAATATAATGGGACAAAAGCTATCTTGTGGGGAACCAAGAACAAGAAAATCAGTAGGATATTTAGTTTTCCCACACAAGACTTCAACATCTCTAACAATTCCCATTGGTGAAATAGTATCTCTATTGGCAAGTTT
Source organism: Triticum urartu (assembly GCF_003073215.2). Taxonomy (NCBI): domain Eukaryota; kingdom Viridiplantae; phylum Streptophyta; class Magnoliopsida; order Poales; family Poaceae; genus Triticum; species Triticum urartu. The sequence continues at coordinate 231,790,100 of NC_053028.1, forward strand.
AATTATGACATCAATATCTTCTATCTCAGCAGGTGCAATATCATGCATAATTTCTTTGTATAAGGAATAAGGTATTGCGCTAGCACTAGCACCCATATCACATAAGCCATGATAACAATGATCTCCTATTTTAACAGAAATAACAGGCATGCCTACCACATGTCTGTTTTTATCTTTAGCACAAGGTTTAGCAATTCTAGCAGTCTCATCAAGGAAATGAATAACATGCCCATCAATATTATCAGACAAGAGATCTTTAACAATAGCAATATCAGGTTCAACTTTAATTTGCTCATGAGGTGTATAAGTTTTAATATTGCTTTTACGAACCAAAGTTGAAGCTTTAGCATGATCCTTTATCCTAATAGGAAAAGGTGGTTTCTCAACATAAGAAGTAGGAACAATAGGATCATTATAAGTGACAATCTTTTATTCAACTTTAATAGGTGCAGCTACTTTTACTTCTATGGGAGGATGATATTTAAACCACTTCTCCTTGGGGATATCAACATAAGTAGCAAAAGATTCATAGAAAGAAGCTACTATCTCAGAGTCAAGTCCATATTTAGTGCTAAATTGACGGAAAACATCGGTATCCATAAATTATTTAACACAATCAAAACTAGGTGTCATACGTGACTCCTTACCTTTGTCGAGGTCCCAATCTTCAGAGTTCCGTTTAATTCTTTCCAATAGATCCCATTTGAATTCAATAGTCTTCATCATAAAAGAGCCAGCACAAGAAGTATCAAGCATGGTGCGATTGTTATCAGAAAGCCGAGCATAAAAATTTTGAATAATCATTTCTCTTGAGCGCTCATGATTGGGGCATGAATATAACATTGATTTAAGCCCCCCCAAGCTTGAGCGATGCTTTCTCCTTCGCGAGGCCAAAAATTATATATAATTGCGATCATGATGAACAAGATGCATAGGATAAAACTTCTGATGAAATTCCAATTTCAATCGTTTGTAATTCCAAGACCCCATATCATCACATAGCCTATACCATGTTGATGCATCTCCCTTCAAAGATAAAGGGAAGACCTTCTTCTTAACAACATCTCCGGGTACACCTGCAAGCTTAAATAATCCACAAACTTCATCCACATATATTAGATGCTCATCAGGATGTTTTGTTCCATCTCCTAAAAAGGGATTAGCTAGCAGTTTTTCTATCATAACCGAAGGAATTTCAAAGCAGACATTTTCATTTTCAGTAGGTTCAGTAGGTTGAGGAGCAACTCTTTGCTCTACTGGTCAGGGTGAAGATACCCCGAACAAGCCCCTCAGGGGATTACTTTCCATAGTAACAAGTGATAGTAAATTTCAGCACACTATATAAATTTTTCCTTACCAAATTCCACCTACCAAAGGTGCTTCACTCCCCGGCAACGGCGCCAGAAAAGAGTCTTGATGACCCACAAGTATAGGGAGTATAGGGGATCTATCGTAGTCCTTTCGATAAGTAAGAGTGTCGAACCCAATGAGGAGTAGAAGGAAATGATAAGCGGTTTCTAGTAAGGTATTCTCTGCAAGTACTGAAATAAGTGGTAACAGATAGTTTTGTGATAGGATAATTCGTAACGAGCAACAAGTAACAAAAGTAAATAAAGTTGCAGCAAGGTGGCCCAATCCTTTTTGTAGCAAAGGACAAGCCTGGACAAACTCTTATATAGAGAAAAGCGCTCACAAGGACACATGGGAATATCATCAAGCTAGTTTTCATCACGCTCATATGATTCACGTTCGGTACTTTGATAATTTGGTATGTGGGTGGATCGGTACTTGGGTGCTGTCCATACTTGGACAAGCATCCCACTTATGATTAACCTCTATTGCAAGCATCCGCAACTACAACAAAAGTATTAAGGTAAACCTAACCATAGCATGAAACATATGGATCCAAATCAGCCCCTTACGAAGCAACGCATAAACTAGGGTTCAAGCTTCTGTCACTCAAGAAACCCATCATCTACTTATTACTTCCCAATGCCTTCCTCTAGGACCAAATAATGGTGAAGTGTCATGAAGTCGACGTTCACATAACACCACTAGAGGAGAGACAACATACATCTCTTCAAAATATCGAACGAATACCAAATTCACATGACTACTAATAGCAAGACTTCTCCCATGTCCTCAGGAACAAACTGAAAGTGCAACTATCCCTAGGTGGTTTTGGTAATTCCTAACAACATATAGCTCATTGATCTAATGCTATTCCAAGATTAATATTTCAGGAAAAGCTCAATGAATGGCATGGCATGGATGAGGAAAGTGGACCCCTCAAAATACTAAGGACAAAAAGATTGGCTCAAGCTCAAAGCTCAAGATTCTACATTTTATATTTTAGTGATCCAAGATCACATTGAGTCTATAGGAAAAGCCAATACTGTCAAGGAGGGATGATGTGTTGCTTGATGAGGTTCTTGCTTCATAGTGCTTAGTGATATGCTCCAAAACCCTCAACTACCTTCCCACATCCACATATGACTTAAACCAAAAGTCAAACTCGGCCACCGATTCTTTCTATCCGGCGCCACCGAGTTCAGATGTCATAGCCACTGCCACAAACCCTAGGCAAATCGGTCTCACCGATAAGGATCTCGGTCACACCAAGATGGGGTTGTAATATCTCTGTTTCCCTTTGTAACGTTTCGGTCCTACCGAGATGAGCGATCGGTCCCACCAAGATTGCAATGTAAACTCTCTGTTTCCCTTTTGTAACATTTCGGTCCCACCGAAATGAGCAAATCGGTCCCATCAAGTTTACGTGACCAACTCTCTGGTTAGCTTATTACCAAAATCGGTCCCACCGAGTTTGTGTAATCGGTCACACCGAGATTACGTTATGCCCTAACCCTAACCATATCGGTCCTACCGAGTTGCATCTTAGTCCCACCGAAAATCCTAACGGTCACTAGGTTTGCTAAATCGGTCCGACCAAGTTTCTCAAGTCGGTCTCACCGAGATTGGTAAATTGTGTGTAACGGTTAGTTTTTGTGTGGAGGCTATATATACCCCTCCACCCACTCTTCATTCGTGGAGAGAGCCATCAGAACATACCTACACTTCCAATACACATTTTCTAAGAGAGAACCACCTACTCATGTGTTGAGGCCAAGATATTCCATTCTCACCATATGAATCTTGATCTCTAGCCTTCCCCAAGTTGCTTTCCACTCAAATCTTCTTTCCACCAAATCCATATCCTGTGAGAGAGAGTTGAGTGTTGGGGAGACTATCATTTGAAGCACAAGAACAAGGAGTTCATCATCAACACACCATTTGTTACTTCTTGGAGAGTGGTGTCTCCTAGATTGGCTAGGTGTCACTTGGGAGCCTCCGTCAAGATTGTTGAGTTGAACCAAGGAGTTTGTAAGGGCAAGGAGATCGCCTACTCCGTGAAGATCTACCGCTACTGAGGCAAGTCCTTCGTGGGCGATGGCCATGGTGGGATAGACAAGGTTGCTTCTTCATGGACCCTTCGTGGGTGGAGCCCTCCGTGGACTCGCGCAACCGTTACCCTTCGTGGGTTGAAGTCTCCATCAACGTGGATGTACGATAGCACCACCTATCAGAACCATGACAAAAACATTCATGTCTCCAATTGCGTTTGAATTCTCCAAACCCTTCCCTTTACATTCTTGCAAGTTGCATGCTTTACTTTCCGCTGCTCATAGACTCTTTTCATGCTTGCTTGAATTGTGTTAATATTGCTTGACTTGTGCTAAGATAGCTAAAATCTGCCAAAGACTAAAATTGGGAAAAGGATAGATTTTTAATTGGTCAAGTAGTCTAATCACCCCCCTCTAGACATACTTTTGATCCTACAAGTGGTATCAGAGCTTTGGTCTCCATTTGCTTTGATTTCCATCGCTTTTGGTGGTCATAGCCTTGGTTTCACAACCTAAGAGAGTATGGCGTCTAGCGAGGGAAATTACCACCGTAGAGGTCCTTACTTTGATGGTACTAATTTTACTAGTTAGAAGCATAAGATGAAAATGCATATTCTTGGGCATAACCCCGCCGTTTGGGCTATTGTGTGTGTTGGCTTGCAAGGTGAATTCTTTGATGGGAGAGAACCGAATCGTGAAGCTACCGCGGAAGAGTTGAAGATGCTACAATACAATGCCCAAGCTTGTGATATCCTCTTCAATGGATTGTGCCCCAAAGAATTCAACAAAATCAGTCGTCTTGAGAATGCAAAGGAAATTTGGGATACTTTGATTTATATGCATGAAGGTACCGACTCCGTCAAGGAACCCAAGTTGGATGTGCTTCAAAGTCAACTTGACAAGTCCAAAATGAAGGATGGTGAAGGTGTCGCTGAAATGTACTCTAGGATTGCTCTTATCACAAATGAGATTGCCGACTTAGGAAGTGAAGAGATGACCGACAAATTCATCATCAAGAAGATCCTAAGAGCCTTGGATGGAAAATACGATACCGTATGCACATTGATCCAAATGATGCCAAATTACAAAGATCTCAAGCCAACGGAAGTCATTGGAAGAATTGTTTCTCATGAGATGTCACTCAAGGATAAGGAGGAGCTCCATAACAAGTCAAGTGGTGCTTACAAAGCCTCATGTGAAGCCCCCACATCATCAAGTGAGAAACAAACCTTCAATAAGAATTGAGCTTAATGGTGATGAACTTCAACAAGTTCTATAAGAATAGAAGCAAAGAGAGAAGTTCCAAGTCAAGGTCCTACAATGACAAAAGATCTTCTAGTCGAGAGCGAAACTGCTACAATTGTGGAAGACCCGGACACTACTCCAATGAGTGTACGACTCCCCACAAGAGAAGAGAAGATTCACCCAAAAGAAGAAGTAGAAGAGAAGAATCACCATCAAGGGAGAGAAGGAGTAGGGATGATCGGTATGAACGAAGACCCTCTCGGAGAAGCAAGGATTCGGAAAGGAAGGACAAGTCATCAAGGAGCTACACAAAACGAAGACATCAAGCTCATGTTGGTGAATGGGTATCCGGCTCTGACTCCGACAATGACTCCGAGAGAAGCTACACTCCGACTCCGAATATACTCAAGATGAAGGTCTTGCCGGTCTAGCACTTGTGTCAACCAACTCCTACAACATATTTGATTCACCAAATGAAGGAACTGGAAGATGCTTCATGGCCAAAGGTCCAAAGGTATCACACCCCGAGTATGTTGATTTCAATAGTGATGAAGATGACTTGTTAGGTGATGATGATTTACTTGTTGACAACTATAGTGATGAATACTATGATGAAACGAATGACAATGATAAGGAGAAGATTGAGACTCTAACTAAAGAACTAAACACTCTTAAGTTAGCTCATGAAACTATCTTAGGAGATCATCGAGAAATTTTAAGGACTCATGAGAAATTACATTTTGAGAAGCTCAATCTTGAGCAAGAGCATGAGTTCTTAAAGGCAATCAATGATGATCTTCGCAAGAAAAGTTCTTCTTACATTTCCAAGCATTTACTATTATCCACTTACATGCCTCAAGTCAAGTCTAGTAACAAGAACAAGAAGGATTCTTCTTCTAGTAGTAACAATAATCATGCTAAATCCAATATTGTTGCTTCTAGTAGTTCTCTTGATTCCACTAATGATTCTCTTAGCCAAGTTACACTTGAGCAAGAAAATAGCTCATTGAAGGGAATTATAGAGAAAGGTGTTTACAAGAGCCTTGCTGGGAGTAAGCAATTCGAGGAAATTGTACGCAAGCAAGGAAGGCATTGGAAGAATCAAGGTATTGGTTTTGAACGAAAGTTCAATGCCAATGGAGTTGAGTGGGAAGAAGATCAATACCCCAAGACGAAGTTTGTTCCTCAACAACAGAAGTATGATCCTACTTCTTTCAAAGGGACACAAGCTCAAGATGATCTTCCACCACAAGACCACAAGCAAAAAGGCAAGGACAAGCTTCAAGAGGAAATTGATGCATTTGAAGAAGCTCCTAAGGCCTTGGTCAAGTGGGTTCCCAAGACCACATCAGGTTCCACTTCATCAAGTACAACTACAACTCCAAGGATTCCCATCAAGATGGTGTGGATCCCGAAGAAGAAGAACTAGAGAGTTCTTGAGGGTGACTCCGCCAACATACTTCACTCTTATCATTTTGGCAAGAACAAGTGCAATCAACTTCCACATCTTGCACTAGTTCAAGGAGTCACAAACCCTCTTGTTGGTAAGACAAGGGACAAGGTAACCTAAAGCTTTCATAGACATCATCTTGTGTGTGCATCACTCTATGTCTATGGATATCCTTGTTTGTTCCTTATGGGACTAACCAATGTTGGTATTGAAAGTGCAACTTACTCCAAAGGATAGCTCCGAATGATCTACATCAACTTAGAGCATCCACATCTTCAACACCTACATGAAGTCATCATCGACAAAACCCAAGGTTAGTTCATCCCTCTTAAGGGGGGATCTCACATCTAGGGGGAGCTTTACTCTAACAATTGAGTTAAAGCAACTCTAATGGTGTGAAAACAACAACGCTTTATGTAAAAGTGGTAACCCCACTTGTGCTTAAACGATGAGTATGACCTATGATCAAATGTTCTCATTTGACTCCTAAGTCAATATACTCATATATAGATGACCTAGTCATCGCCAATTGCTTGATAGATGCTAGAATTGTTTGTGCATGCTTTGCCACATATTTCAATTGCCATTTTATTGTGTGAGCACGTTGGTTGCATAATTTACTCATTCGAGGACATCTACTTGTTGTTTTGATTGATTGTTTTTCTTTTGGCCAAGTGGATGGACAAGAATGCCTAAGAACCTTCTCTAGCTATCTATGCTTTTCTCGTGTCAGACTATTCATGTTGCATCACAAAGTTTGATCAAGTCAGATTCAAACCACTCTGTGTGAGGAGCACTCGGAGTCCCCGATTCGTCATAGACTTAAACTTCCAAAACTTCTTTGTGTGTTTTGGTCTGACCGATTCATCCATTTCGGTCATACCGAGATCACTAAGTCGATCTAGGTTTTCAATCTCGGTGCAACCGATTCAAACTTTTTGGTCACATTGAGTTTCAGTAACTGCTTGCAGTTATGAATCTCGGTGCAACCGAGTTGTTCCACCCGGTCACACCGACAGGGTCAGGCTATATATATCCACGGGTCAAATATTGGAAAACTTTCCGAACCTGCTCGCCCGCGCTTAGCCTGCTCTGCCTCCTCGGGTCTCCGGATCATCCTCCTCGTAGCCAGCCGCCTCCTATCGCTGGTCTCCGCCGCCGTCAACGGGAATCATCTCCGCCGTTGCCGCCGTAGCAAGTTCATCGCCGAACTAGGGTATGGACTTGAACTTTGTGTTGTTCTAACTCCGATTCCCCAGCACATTGCTTTGCCATGTATCTTGCCACGATTGAGATCATTCTATCCATCGAAAACACTCCGTAGTTTAGTCGTGAATCGAAAATTTAGGGTTAGGTTTCCGCCGAAGCCATCTCGAACCGACCGAGTTGATGAAATCGGTTCCACCGATTTGGCTCAGGCCATTGCACATGTGATTCTCGGTCTGACCGAGAATTGCAAATCGATGTGACCGAGTTCAGCACTTTGTGAAACCCTAGCAGTCTCGATGCCACCGAACTGTGACTCCGTTTGACCGAGTTCACTAGTTTAGGTTCCAAAAGCTTCTTTGGTATCACCGAGTTTGCAAATCGGTAGATCCGAAATGCTTTTTGTGGAAAACTAAAACTAAGTTTTTAATTCATTCTTTTGCAAAAACCTCTGCATTTTGTGATGCTCATCCACTATACCTCATCTATAATCTATTCACAGGGTCAGCTGTCAGAGATTGCATTATGTCTGATCAAAGTGACAGTCAGAACAAGTCAGAGGAGCAGGTTCACTTGAGTGAGGGCACTAGTCCCTCTAGCAGCTCAGATGATGGCAGCAGGAGCACACCAAGCAATCTGCCAAAGGCTGCCACCAGGGCCAGCAAAAAAAGAACCTCAGAGTCAGAGGATGAGGACTATGTGGCCGAGGAAGAAGAAACCACCTCAAAGAGGAAAGTCCTGAAGAAGGAATATGGCACAGCTGCTGCCACCAAGCCAGGAATGAAGCAAAAGGTTCCTGCCAAGAGAGCTCCAATGTCTAAAGCCAGAGCATCCACTCAAGAGACTTTGGGATCTGCACCCAAAGAGCAGGTTGTGGTAGAAAAGAAAAGGAAGGAAAGGGTCAAAAAGACCACTGCCAGAGTGCTTGGGAGATCTTCAATCATGAAAGACTCTGAAGAAGAGGAAGAGGAAGAGGATGCTGCACCAGCACCTAAGGCACAAAAGCTTATGGGAGATGCCATAAGATCCGGGGCTGCTTCATCTAAGCTCAAAGGAACTTCTAAGCCAGCTGCTCCAAAACCCAAATCTGTACCAAAGAGGAGTACCAGGAACATTCCAGCTACTGAGAAAAACAAGGCCCCAGTGCCTGAAACTGTTGCTGAAGAAGAAGATGATGAGACACAGGTTTTGAGGAAGTTAAAGCCAAAAATTCCAGATCATAATGATGCTCATCCTGTAGCAGAAAACATGAAGATCAGGAAGGACTCGGGATTGAAGCTATGGAGAGAGTCAGATCCATATGCCACCAGAAGGAGAACTGTTGTGGACTACAGGTTCCATACCAAAGAACAACATGATTTTTATGAGACAGTGTTGCTTGACAAGAAACCAATAGTATGTGACATGAGATGGGTCAACTGGGAGTACATCAAGGAGAATGAAGAACATTATCCAGGAGTATATGACAGTTTCAAGGCTTGTGGAGTTGATGAGTTTGTGGCTCAGAAGCTCACAAAGTGGAATGATGAGCTTATCATGCAGTTCTACTCCACAGCTCACTTCTACCCAGATGGCAAGATAGTCTGGATGTCTGAAGGCACTAGATACCAGTCAACAGTAGCAGAATGGGCTCAATTGATCAATGCTCCTAAGGAGAATGAAGATGACTTGGATGTCTATGCCAAGAAGAAGAAGGATCACAACTCCATGGCTAGCATGTACAAGGAGATTCCTGATGCAGATCTTGAGACTCGCCAATTTGGATCAGTGAAACACCTGCTGTCAGGACTGCCTACTATCAATTGGATCCTCAGACACACTCTTCTGCCCAAGTCTGGTGATCATAGAATGATCAGAGGCCACTCCATCAATCTGCTACATATATTTGATGTGCCACAAAAGTTCAAGGTCATGAGTCTTATAGTTGAAACTATCAAGAGGACATCTGCTGACCAAAAGAGAAGTTGTGGGTATGCACCACAGATCCAGGAGTTGATTAACTCCAAGATGGGCACTGGCACGTACTTGTTGGGCAAGGAGCACATGCCTATCTATCCAGACTTTGAGGACAACCAAGTGGTCATGAATGAGGATGAACCATCTTCTGTGCATGTTCAAGCAAAGAGGGAGAAGGCAAAGGCTGAGAAAGCTGCAAAGATGCCAACCATGGAAGAGGCATCTCAGTATCTTCTGAACAGCAAGCAAGATCAGCTCGGCTACTTGATTGCATCCACTCTAAGGATTGATAAAGGGCTGGCCACCCTAACTCAAAACCAGGAGAGCCTGGAAAGGATCATGGAGCAGAAGTTCTATTACATGGATGTGAAGGTAACTGAGATCCAGTATGTTGTGGAGCAACTTCAGGATGATATGCAGGAGAGGAAGGGCAAGACAACCACTGATGCTGTTGCTAGAGTACCCAGAGGACAAAGATCTGCTGCAGTGCCTGTTCCAGACACCAGAGCAACTTCATATGCACCACCTACAGCTTCAGGGCCACCAGCTCCAGCACCTACTCCATCAGCTCCATCTACATCGACTGAAGCCTTCGTTCTTGGAGTTATCCGGACACCACCACCTGAAGACCAAGCCTGGGAGACGATTTAGTGCTATGCATTTTCTAGGAACTTTTTGGTAACTTGTTGCCAAAGGGGGATAAAAATGTATAGATCATAGGCTTCGAGAGAGAGAGAGAGCGTTGCTTTTTTATTCTCTCTTGCTTTGGTGGTTGAACTTTATTTGCTTGATTGACATACTGTTTGTGTGATACTTGGATGATCATGTGTGTTTGATCATATGCTACATTAATGCTTGTTGGATGACATTATCATTTTATCCCTATATGATCATTCACTTTGCTTGGTGATGAGTGCATGTATTTAATTATTATCATTTTGAGCACTCCACCAAGATGTATGTGACATGGAAGAGTAACCCATGAGCCTAATTCTCTGTGCATTTACAGTCCAAAGCAAATCATAAACTATGCACAAATTTAGGGGGAGCTCTTGCTTTTCACATACTTCTCAAAGCGACAATGTTTTCACTCTTATTATCATTCGTCGAAGCTTTGATCTATATGTTGTCATCAATTACCAAAAAGGGGGAGATTGAAAGTGCAACTATCCCTAGGTGGTTTTGGTAATTCCTAACAACATATAGCTCATTGAGCTAATGCTATTCCAAGATTAATATTTCAGGAAAATCTCAATGAATGGCATGGCATGGATGAGGAAAGTGGACCCCTCAAAATACTAAGGACAAAAAGATTGGCTCAAGCTCAAAGCTCAAGACTCTACATTTTATATTTTAGTGATCCAAGATCACATTGAGTCTATAGGAAAAGCCAATACTATCAAGGAGGGATGATGTGTTGCTTGATGAGGTTCTTGCTTCATAGTGCTTAGTTATATGCTCCAAAACCCTCAACTACCTTCCCACATCCACATATGACTTAAACCAAAAGTCAAACTCGACCCCACCGATTCTTTCTATCCGGTGCCACCGAGTTCAGATGTCATAGCCACTGCCACAAACCTTAGGCAAATCGGTCTCACCGATAGGGATCTCGGTCACATCGAGATGGGGTTGTAATCTCTCTGTTTCCCTTCGTAACGTTTCGGTCCTACCGAGATGAGCGATCGGTCCCACCGAGATTGCAATATAAACTCTCTGTTTCCCTTTTGTAACATTTCGGTCCCACCAAAATGAGCAAATCGGTCCCACCGAGTTTACCTGACCAACTCTCTGGTTAGCTTATTACCAAAATCAGTCCCACCGAGTTTGTGTAATCGGTCACACCGAGATTACGTTATGCCCTAACCCTAACCATATCGGTCCTACCGAGTTGCATCTCAGTCCCACCGAAAATCCTAACGGTCACTAGGTTTGCTAAATCGGTCCGACCGAGTTTCTCAATTCAGTCTCATCGAGATTGGTAAATTGTGTGTAACGGTTAGTTTTTGTGTGGAGGCTATATATACCCCTCCACCCACTCTTCATTTGTGGAGAGAGCCATAAGAACATACCTACACTTCCAATACACATTTTCTGAGAGAGAACCACCTACTCATGTGTTGAGGCTAAGATATTCCATTCTCACCATATGAATCTTGATCTCTAGCCTTCCCCAAGTTGCTTTCCACTCAAATCTTCTTTCCACCAAATCCATATCCTGTGAGAGAGAGTTGAGTGTTGGGGAGACTATAATTTGAAGCACAAGAGCAAGGAGGTCATCATCAAAACACCATTTGTTAATTCTTGGAGAGTGGTGTCTCCTAGATTGGCTAGGTGTCACTTGGGAGCCTCCGACAAGATTGTGGAGTTGAACCAAGGAGTTTTTAAGGGCAAGGAGATCTCCTACTTCGTGAAGATCTACCGCTAGTGAGGCAAGTCCTTCATGGGCGATGGCCATGGTTGGATAGACAAGGTTGCTTCTTTGTGGACCCTTCGTGTGTGGAGCCCTCCGTGGACTCGCGCAACTATTACCCTTCGTGGGTTGAAGTCTCCATCAACGTGGATGTACGATAGCACCACCTATCAGAACCACGACAAAAACATCCGTGTCTCCAATCGCGTTTGAATTCTCCAAACCCTTCCCTTTACATTCTTGCAAGTTGCATGCTTTACTTTCTGCTGCTCATAGACTCTTTGCATGCTTGCTTGAATTGTGTTAAGATTGCTTGACTTGTGCTAAGATAGCTAAAATCTGCCAAAGACTAAAATTGGGAAAATGATAGATTTTTAATTGGTCAAGTAGTCTAATCACCTCCCTCTAGACATACTTTCGATCCTACACAAACGTAACTACTCACAAAGCATAAACATGTTCATAATCAGAGGGGTATTAATATGCATATAGGATCTGAACATATGATCTTCCACCAATTAAACCAACTAGCATCAACTACAAGGAGTAATTAACAATACTAGAAACCTACTAGCACCAATCCTTGGCGTGGAGACAATAATTGGATACAAGAGATGAACTAGGGTTTTGAGAGGAGATGGTGCTGATGAAGATGTTGATGGAGATTGTCCTCTCCTGATGAGAGGAGCGTTGGTGATGACGATGGCGATGATTTCCCCCTCCGGGAGGGAAGTTTCCCCGGCAGAACAGCTCCGCCAGAGCCCTAGATTGGTTCCGCCAAGGTTCTGCCTCGTGGCGGCGGAGTTTCGTCCGAGAAGACGGCTTCCTATTTTTTCCCATCGAAAGACTTCATATAGCAGAAGATGGCCACCGGAGGGCCACTAGGGGGCCCACGAGGTAGGGGGGCGCGCCCAGGGGGGTATGGCGCGCCCCCACCCTCGTGGGTAGGGTGTGCCCCCCTGGTGAATTTCTTCCACTAAGTATTTTTTATATATTCTGAAAACGTCTTCCGTGAAGTTTCAAGACTTTTGGAGCTGTGCAGAATAGGTCTCTAATATTTGCTCCTTTTCCAGCCCAGAATCCCAGCTGCCGGCATTCTCCCTCTTTATGTAAACCTTGTAAAATAAGAGAGAATAGGCATAAGTATTGTAACATAATGTGTAATAACATCCCATAATGCAATAGATATCGATATAAAAGCATGATGCAAAATGGACGTATCAGGTCGTCGGGCTCCGGAGAACCGGTTAGGTCGGGGTTTCGATTTAATTCCACCCACCCACCCAAACATAGAGGCTCTCATGAGCATAAAGCAGCAATCTCAGGAAAAGGTCCACCACTTTTGGGCCAGATTCCTCCTTGTCAAGAACAAGGTAAAAGATTGCCGTGCTGAGGACGCAATATTAGCGTTCTGCAAAAACTATGCGGACGAAGGAATCCTCAACGCCATGAATCGACGCCGCATACTCAAATTTGCTGACTTAGCAACAATCATACAAAAATACTGCGCGATGGAAAGCGCATGGGAAACTCGGGCAGCTCGCTAGGAACCACCAGCCCCAACCCAACTTCCCCTACAGGCGAAAAGGGCGTACCCTCGGGGCACGACCAGTCCAACAGTCAAAAAACACAAAGCCACTATACGGCACGGCACCGTTCTTGAAGGGTGGCTCGATGGCCCATGCAAAATACATACAACAACAGATATCGTAGCAACCCACAGCCTTAGAGCATGTTGGATACTACGACAGGTAGCCAAGAGCGGCAAGGACATCCTTATCAAGGACGCCCCGGAACAACACCCCCCAGAAGACGACGACCCGAGAGTATTGAAAGTCTTTGAGACATTCGCTTCAAATAACAAGAACAAAAGGGCACTTCGTGAGCTCAACGAAGTCTGCCAAATTGCTGTAATAAACCCATGGAACGACATAGCAATAACATTCAACGCCGATGACGAACCAAAGTACAGAGCAGCACGAGCACCAGCCGCGTTAGTCCTCAGCCCCATCGTGGATGGGTTTCGAGTCACCAAGGTCCTCATGGACGGAGGCAGGGGACTAAATCTCATTTACGAGGACACACTCCATAAAATGGAAATAGACAAGAGCTGCATCAAACAAAGTAACACAACCTTCCGGGGAATTATTCCTAGTTGGGAGGCGCGGTGCGCGGGCAAAAACACACTTGACGTGGTATTCGGATCGCCGGAGAACTATCGGTCCGAAGAAATAACCTTCCAAGTGGCCCCTTTCAGCAGCGGATATCACGCCCTGTTGGGGCAGGATGCTTTTACACGCTTCCAAGCTATACCTCACTACGGATATATGAAGCTCAAAATGCCCGGACCAAACTGTATAATCACTCTCGTCAGTGATCCGGACATAGCACTCCGCGCTGAAAACAAAACCGCATCCCTGGCCCTGGAGGCGCTATCCAAAGCCCTCGCGGCCGAAGAATTAACCGCACTATGCTCCGCAGTGGACAAGGATGATGTGATCCTCGACAAATGCTCCAAATCCACCTCGTTTAAACCGGCAGAAGAAATAATCAAATTCCAGGTCCATCCAACGGACCCCAAGAAGATGGCATCCATCGGAGCTCAACTAAACCCAATAGTTGACGCCGCACTACGAGAATTCCTACGCGAAAACTGGGACATATTTGCCTGGCACCCTTCGGATATGCCAGGGATCCCACGCAAGATGGCCAAACATAGCCTCAATACATTAAAGGGGTTCAAACCAGTTAAGCAAGCACTGCGTTGCTTTTCTGAACCCAAGCGACAAGCCATGGGGGAGGAGCTGGCCAAACTCATCGAGGCCAGATTCATTAGAGAAATCAAACATCCAGACTGGCTGACAAACCTGGTGATGGTACCAAAGAAGGACAAATCCTGGCGCCTATGCATCGATTTCAAAGACCTCAACAAAGCCTGCCCCAAGGATCCCTTCCCTCTCCCCCCCCCCCGCATTTATCAAATCATTGACGCCACCGCAGGACACGACTCACTATGTTTCCTCGATGCATACTCTGGATACCATCAAATCAAAATGAACGAATGCGATCAAGCTGCAACAACATTTATTACCCCATACGGGCCATTCTGCTTCAATACCATGCCCTTTGGGCTCAAGAACGCTGGTGCCACATATCAACGCATGATTCAAACATGCCTGGAGAAGCAGATTGGCAAAACAGTAGAGGCTTACGTTGATGACGTTGTCATCAAAACTAGGCATGTGGAAACACTAATAGACGACTTACATCTTACATTCGACAACCTCAGGGCGTATGACATTAAGATCAACCCGGAAAAGTGTGTCTTCGGCGTCCCCGCTGGAAAACTTCTGGGCTTTATCGTTTCCAATAGAGGAATCAAAGCAAACCCAGCCAAAATTTGAGCTTTGTCACAATTGGCTAAGCCAACAAACCTTAAGCAAGTTCAAAAACTGGCAGGTTGCGTGGCAGCTCTAAGCCGCTTTATCTCCAGAGTAGGAGAAAATGCACTGCCTCTCTATCGCCTCCTATGGCGAACCGACCACTTCGAGTGGACGGACGCGGCAAAAGCCGGATTGGAAGAAATAAAAACCCTTCTTGCGATAAATCCAATCCTGGCCGCACCAAACTCTGGCGAACCGATGTTATTATACATATCGGCAACACATCAGGTGGTGAGCGCCGTACTCGTTGTTGAACGAGAACAGGACGGACATAAATTCCCGCTTCAAAAGCCAGTATACTACGTATCTACCGTCCTTACACCATGCAAATCCTGGTACCCTCATTATCAAAAAATAGCATACGCGGTCTTCATGGCATCCCGGAAGCTCCGTCACTACTTCCAGGAGTGTTCGATCACGGTGGCCTCTGAAGTGCCACTCAACGACATTATAAATAACCGCGATGCTATGGGCTGGATTGCCAAATTGGCCATTGAGCTCTTGCCATTTGACATCACATACAAACCACGTCGAGCTATCAAATCCCAAGTACTGGCCGATTTCATCGCCGAATGGACAGAGGCCGAACTCCCTAAAGAGTACGGCACATACTCCAATTGGGTCATGCACTTCAACGGCTCCAAAATGTTGGCAGGGTTAGGAGTGGGTGTCGTCTTAACGTCCCCTACCGGAGACATCGTCCAGTATGTTCTCCAAATACTATACACACACACTCCAATAATGCAGCCAAATACGAGGCCTTATCGCATGGTCTCCGGATGGCTGTCTCCATGGGCATACAACACCTAGAAGTGCGCGGGGACTCAAACCTTGCAATATCTCAAATAAATGGAGATTTTGACGCTAAAGATCCGAAGATGGCTGTGTATCATAACGCAGTCTTAAAAATGTCGGCCTGGTTCGAGGGGCTCGAGTTCCATCATGTGGCACGAGAAAGTAATCAAGCGGCGGATGTTCTTGCCCGTATTGGCGCTAAGCGCGACCCCGTCCCACCTAATATCTTCCTGGAAAGGCTCTTTAAGCCATCCATGGTGTGGCAGGGGGAAAATAGCAACGCTAGTCCGGACCCAAACATAACCCTAGATCCCGGAAACATCGACATAACACCATCGGCGCATCTCATCATGGCAATACAGATATGTATATCTCCTCCTTTGTAACCGACCTTGTGTAACCCTAGCCCCCTCTGGTGTCTATATAAACCAGAGGGTTTTAGTCCATAGGACAACATACAAGCATACCATAGGCTAGCTTCTAGGGTTTAGCCTCTCCGATCTCGCGGTAGATCAACTCTTGTAATACTCATATCATCAAGAATAAATCAAGCAGGACATAGGGTTTTACCTCCATCAAGAGGGCCCGAACCTGGGTAAAACATCGTGTCTCCTACCTCCTGTTACCATCTGCCTTAGAAGCACAGTTCGGGACCCCCTACCCGAGATGCGCCGGTTTTGACACCGACATTGGTGCTTTCATTGAGAGTTCCTCTGTGTCGTCGCCATTAGGCTTGATGGCACCTACGATCATCGATAGCGATGCAGTCCAGGGTGAGACTTTTCTCCCTGGACAGATCTTTGTGTTCGGTGGCTTCGCACTGCGGGCCAACTCGCTTGGCCATCTGGAGCAGATCGAAAGTTACGCCCCTGGCCACGAGGTCAGGTTTGGAAGCTTAAAGTACACGGCCGATATCCGCGGAGACTTGATCTTCGACGGATTCGAGCCCCTGCCTTGTGCGCCGCGCGGTCACGATGAGTACGATTTAGCTCTACCATTGGACAGTGTTCGAGAAATCGCATCGGCAGCCGCTCCAACCCTCAATTCGGAGCCAGTTTCGCCATCCGTGGACGGGTGGATAGACCCCGCCACGGAGGTCGTATCCTTTGCGGCGGTCGAGCCAAATATCGACCTTACCATTCACGAGAGCCGTGTGGCCAAACTACCGGATCCTTCTCCGGACACGGACTCCAAACCGCCTGCGCCCGTTCCTGTTGAATCCGATTGGGCGCCGATCATGGAGTTTACCTCCACGGATATTTTTCAGCACTCGCCCTTTGGCGACATACTGAACTCATTAAGGTCTCTCTCCTTGTCAGGAGAGTCCTGGTCGAACTACGTCTGACAGGATTGGGATGCGGATGACGAAGAAATTCGCCGCCCACCCACCACCCACTTAGTAGCCACTGTCGATGACTTAACCGACATGCTCGACTTTGACTCCGAAGGCATCGACGGTATGGACGACGATGCGGGAGGCGAAGAGGAACCACTGTCCACAGGGCACTGGACGCCCACTTCATCACATGACGTATACATGGTGGACACACCTAAAGAAAATAACTGCGAGGAACGGAAGGACGTAGCGAAGGGTTTTTCCCTCGAGAAGCAGTCAAAGCGGCGGCGTAAACGCGACTCCAAATTCCACCTCGGCAGAAATAAAAATCACATAGACCCAGCGTTAGAGCAGGGTGAAGCATTGCCCGACCACGGCAACACGGAAAATCAAGCCGAACAACCCAACCCCGTCGAAGATAACAGTCCGGACGACATCACACCAGACAGGCGACAGGAGCAACATAATGCCCACTAAAGGCTTGTTGCCATGGCGAGGAGTCTGAAAAAACAGAAGCAAAGGCTCAAGGTGGCACAAGACACACTCAAAATCAAATGGAGTGAAGTACTCAACACTGCAGCGAAATACGACAGTAATCGCCACCCCAAGAGCTATCCGAAGCGAAAGTTGCTACCTGAATTTGATGAGGAGGCCTTAGATCCTCCGTAATTAAAAAATAAAATGGCCATCCGGTTGGATAGACGATATCATAGCCAACATAAAGCGGCAATCGACGCCGCACATAAACCAGTACGCGATCCGCGTAAGTGCTCGCATCAAAAGGACGGCGCAACCAGATCCATCTATGGACCACGCAGGCGCGCGCCAACATATAATGCAACAAAACAAACATCCGAACACCATGGTACACCCAAATACAGGGGCGCCGCACACCCTCTATGTTTCACCGACGAGGTGCTGGATCATGAATTTCCAGAGGGATTCAAACCCGTAAACATAGAGGCATACAACGGAACAACAGACCCTGGGTCTGGATTGAGGACTACATCCTCCATATCCATATGGCTTGAGGAGATGATCTCCACGCCATCAAGTACTTACCCCACAAGCTCAAAGGGCCAGCTCCGCACTGGCTTAAAAGCCTCCTCGAAAACTCCATCGGAAGCTGGGAAGACCTCGAAGACGCCTTTCGGGCAAATTTTCAAGGGACATATGTCCGACCACCGGATGCAGAAGATCTAAGTCATATAACTCAACAGCCCGGTGAGTCAGCCCGAAAACTTTGGAACAGGTTCCTCACTAAAAAGAACCAAATAGTTGACTGTCCAGACGCCGAAGCCTTAGCAGCCTTCAAGCATAGCGTTCGAGACGAATGGCTTTCCAGACACCTCGGTCAATAAAAGCCGAGAACAATGCCAGCATTAACAAGCCTCATGACCCGTTTTTGCACGGGCGTGGACAACTGGTTAGCCCAATGCAGCACCAGCGACCCAAGTACATCCGAAGTCAGGGATGGAAACGGGAAATCACGATGCATCAAGAACAAGCGCCGAAATAAAGAAGACAACCCAAAGAGCACGGCGGTAAACGCCGGATTTAGAAGCTCTCGACCAGGGCATCAGAAGCCGCCCTCCAAAGGCAACAGAGACGAATTGTCCAGCCTAAACAAAATTTTGGACCAAATATGTTAGATCCATAGCACCCCTGATAAACCTGCAAATCATACCCACAGAGAATGTTGGGTCTTCAAACAGTCCGGCAAGCTCAACGCCGAACACAAGGGGCAGGATACACCAAGTGAAGACGAGGACGAGCCTCCCAAGCAAAGCACAGGGGAACAAAAGAAATTCCCACCAGAAGTCAAAACAGTCAATGTGTTACACGTGATAAAAGGGAGAGACAAAGCGACACCTTTAGAGGAACATGCCCCAGGGCCTATCACCGTGGAGCTCCGCCACTGGTCGTCCCAACCGATCACCTTCGACCATCGGGATTACTCGGCAAGTATCCGGAGTGCAGGATGGGCTGCCTTGGTATTAGATCCAATAATTGATGGATACCACTTCACCCGAGTCCTGATGGACGGCGGCAGCAGTTTGAATCTGATATATCAGGACACAGTCCGCAAAATGGGGATAGACCCAACAAAAATTTGCCGCAACAATGCTACCTTTAAAGGAGTAACGCCAGGCCCGGAGGCTCACTGTAGGGGCTCCCTGCTCCTAGAGGTTATATTCGGCTTCCCCGACAACTTTCGTAGCGAAAATTTAACTTTCCACGTCGCTCCGTTCCAAAGTGGCTATCAAGCACTACTCGTACGCGAAGCTTTCGCTCGCTTTAACTCAATACCGCATTATGCTTCCCTCAAGCTCAAGATGCCCGGTCCACGCGGCATCATTACAGTAAATGGAAATATTGAGCGCTCCTTGCGCGCCGAAAACGGTGCGGCTGCTTTGGCCGCCGCGCACTAAATGTCCTCACCAACTCAAGCATTTGATAGGTCGTTAAGACCACGGACATGGCTAGACGAGTCCGGCTCAGCTATATGTAATTATTACAGGTTTGATGGCTATACCCCTATTACAATACAAGGGGCTCAACGCGCGCGCAAAAGTGGCAATAAGGCTCACCTTTACTCATTTTCAACTATATATTGTTTATTTAGTATAACTTAACTTTTGCACGGCAACTTTTCAATTAAGGTCCTCTCTTTTTCAGATGACCATCGTGCTACACCCGTCCAGGATACGGCACAATGGAGACACAGGCGCAGACGTGCAACAGGGACCTATTCCAAGGATTCTTTGTAGATTAAGACCCTGTGTAAACCTTTTTTACTGTCTCTTGTTGATTTACATCCCTCGGATTCTCAGTACAACCGAGAAGGATGCTGACGTCTTGGCATGTGGCCACGCCAGAATAATGCACGTACCTGGACACTAGGGGCTTATTACAAAGGGTACTGTTTAGACCCGGTTTACACCATCAAGACCGAATACCTTAGGGAGTGTTCGGCGTCGCGAGTTTGGCCTTATATGCTTCAGCTTTGAATCATGTCTTTGGTCAAATGTTGGGTTTGCCCGGCTCTTGTGTTTTGCTGCCTTATGTTCCGCTCTATCAGCTAAGGCGGCACCAGGAGAACTACTGTGATTGTGCCCTGGTTCATCCGGACGAGCAACTCAGTAGAGAAAGCCAAAAACTGTCTGTCATGATAAAGCGTGAGACTGGTCAACCACTCGATAACCTATTGGAATCTTCGGGATTCCTCCACATTAACGAAGGGTCGTTTCCCGGCCAGGCATGTACGCACCCCGAATCCGGACGAGTGCGGAGCCACCAGGGGCTATATAGTAGCCCCACTGTCAAACTCCTATGGCTAAGTGAAAGTGTTAAGGCATTATAGTCCGGTTGCCTAGTTTGCTACGGTATCACCTCCTTATTAGGACCAAGACGTTGGATTAAGTGTGAATACGCGTCTTCTGCGAACACCCCCGCATTATATGCGTGGGGGCTGAAGCCGACGACTGCAATCTTTCAGGTTATATACATGTATACATAAAACGGCCGCACAGGAGGCATCACAATACTTTCGGGAAAAAGTATAAATACAGCCTTGATAAATTCAATAAAATGTTGTCTTTGCAATGGGAATACATGTCACTCAAATATAACATTCTTCAAGCACTGGGCCTCTATCGTACAAGCGCCCTCAAGAACTTCTTCAAAATAGTGCTCAACAGCCACTCGGCCTATGGCCGAACCCTGCGCCGCGAGAAGAGGTGGCATCCATCTCCACCTAGTATGTTTTCACACGGGCAAGGGCCATCTGCGAGCCTTCTATGCATGCCGACCTCTTCATCGCATTAATGCGCGGCACCGCACCAAGGAACTGCTGCACCAAGCTAAAATAGTTGTTCGGCTTTGGCTTTTCCGGCCACAGATGATCCACGACAGACCTCATGGCGAGTCTGGACAATCTATTGAGTTCAGCCCATTCGGCAAGCTGATCAGTCAATGGAAGCGGACGCTCTGGAACGTTAAATTGCGACCAGAACAGCTTGTCCACTTCACGATCTGTCTGATCTTGGAAGTATTTGGTCGCATCGACAGCGCTCGCCACTAAGTTCAGATATGTGTCGGCCGAACTCCACAGCCGATCTAGAGGGGCATACCGCGGATCGCCGAACTTCCTCCACAACATAAAGAGCTTCCCAGCCACAATGTCCCCGGCTTCACGCAGTTCCTCCTTCTTCGCTCTCATTGCAGAGCGGGTGTCTTTGGTCACCATTGTGGCCTTTTCAAGGTCCGTAGCCTTCGCCCGGTTTTCTTACTCAAGAAACTGGCAGTGGTCGGCAGTGTCTTTTAACTTCACAGCCATTTCGGCCATTTTCTCTTTACTCTCACTATGAGTGGCCTTCTCGGCTTTCAACTCTTCGGCCGCCTTCAAAGCGGCCGCATTACTACTCCTTGCTTGCTCCTTGGCTCGGTCAAGCTCCGCCCACAGGGCCTCCACGGTGGCAGCTCCATCTGCAGTCACAACATATTAAAGATACTGCCATCACGCTGCTCTTACTATGTGAAATTCACTATAAATATCACCTACCCTATGCCTCGTCAAGCCGCTTGTTAACAAGCTCGATGTCGGCATCCGCCGCATCCAGTCGCCGTTTTAATTCGGCAACCCCATCAGTCCGGCTAGCCACCGGAGCTTCATACACCTGCACATAATGGCAGTCTGGTCATTACCTGTGACTACGATCCTCTGTTCGCCGCCGTTCTCGACGACAACCAGAGTCTCAGGGGCTACTATCTACACAAGACGCACCTAAAAATGTGCGGTACTACCACAAACGCATATCATTCCACGTACCTCAAAGCCCGTCAGTAGACTCATAAAGGCTTCATGCAACCCGTTTTTGGCGGACGAAATCCTTTCAATCACCGTACACATTAATGTACGGTGCTCTTCTGAGATAGTCGCTCGCTCTAGCAGACCCTTCAGTACATCCGACCGCATACCAAGTGGTGTTGGACTCTTTTGATTGCTCTCTTCAAGAGTCGGATACTGAGGGCTTCGGGTGACCATGGGATTACCTTCTGGCCTTGCCGGATCCGGAGAAACTCTCTGTGATGACACTTCAAGGTCGCCCGCTTCTTTAGCCAGGGAGTCCAGAGGAGGCGTTTCGCTCTCCATCATCTACGGAAGAAGATCCCCCGAAGACGAGCTCTGCTGAGAAGGGCTAAGATCCGAACAGCAAGATAGATGCTTCGGTTATCTTCCTCAGAAGTAAGGTTGTATATCTTCACTATTAAGTACTTTTTGATTACTTATAGCTCGTTAGAGGGCTGATCCCCGCATGGACTTTGTGCGGCAAGAGCACCCTCCGAGGCGAGACCCTTTGGTGGAGTTTTCTTCTCCCGTTTGGAAACCTTGGTTTCCGGGTCATCAGAGGTAGTCCTCTTCCTCCCCCGGGGCGAGGGAATGTCAGATTCCTTCCCTTGGTTATCCTCCCTCATGGAGGCGCCCGTTCCCTCGGTTGGAATAGGTAGTGGTGGGGGCCTGCTTTCGCACTCTTTATTCCCCCTTCATCTTCCTTTGAGGGCACCAGGCAAGGTGCAGGCTCGAGCATCTTTTCCAGCACCGGATTGTCCAAGCCTTCGGGAAGGGGGGCTAAACACCGGATCATCTTCGCCTTTGTTATCCAGTCCTGGTCAAAAAGCGATTCTTCAGAATGACGTCATGATAAATGAAAGATAGTGTGTTCGGCTAGAGGATTACTTACTTGGGCCACGGTGCGGTTGCTGCTCAGGCCCACATCCTCGGAGGTGTCCGGACACTCTATTTGGGGTCCGAAGAACGACTTGTACATCTCCTCGTGCGTCTGGCCGAGGAAATTCTGAATAGTGCGCGGCCCTTCTGGGTTGAATTCCCACAAGCGGAGGGGCCAACGTTTGCAATGCTGGACTTGACGAACCAGCATGACTTGCACTACCATAACTAAACTAAAATCTCCCTCGAAGAGATCCCGGATGCGGCTCTGCAGTATGGGCACATCCTTGGCTGGACCCCAGCTCAGCCCCCTGCTGATCCATGACATCAGTTGTGGTGGAGGGCCCGAGCAAAAGGCGGGGGAAGCTACCCACTTGGCACTTCTTGGAGCGGTGATGTAGAACCACTCCCATTGCCATAATCCGGGCACCTCTGGAAAGGAACCTTTTGTCCACAGAGCTCCGACAATCTTGCTTATTAATGCACCCCCGCACGCTGCATACTACCCTTCCATCGTCTTTGGCTTCACATCAAAGGTCTTGAGCCACAGGGCGAAGTGAGGGGTAATGCGGAGGAAGGCCTCACATACGACAATAAATGTCGAGATGTGGAGAAAGGAATCCGGGGCTAGATCGTGGAAATCAAGCCCGTAATAGAACATCAAACCCCTTATGAAGGGATCCAGAGTGAGGCCTAGTCCTCGGAGGAAGTGGGAGATGAACACGACATCTTCATTGGGTTCAGGAGTAGGGACGACCTGCCCTCGGGCGGGCAGCCGATGTGAGACTTCGGCGGTCAGGTATCTTGCCTCCCTCAACTTCTTGATATCCTCTTCCGTGACGGAGGAGGGAATCCACCAGCCCTGGAGGCTGGATCCGGACATGATTGAAGATCCGAAGCACCTGACCTAATCTTTGAGTGTTAGAACTCGAGGCGGGGGAGGGATTCGATTGAGCACGGGAGGAAAAAAGTAAAATCCTTGACCCTTTAAAAAGAGGGTGAATATCAAGCGTCCTCCTCCTGGCCATTTGGGACTTGCCTAAAATCTAGGAGTCCTAGGCGTGGTTGGGTTACCCACGACTGTATTGATGAGAATCCTGTAATAAGGGGGACATGATCTCTGCTTTGACAAGACGTGTCAAGCAACTACCTCGTGTTATGTGCGGGGCTAGTTAAAGAAAAACGGTTCGAATAATCACCCGAGCCATGGCATGATGTCATGTTGCCGAAACATGTCAGGAGATTAGGTTTGTGGAAATATTATCCTCTCTATGGTGGTATGTGGAACTTATTTTGCAGGGTCGGACACTATCCTTGTATTCAAATTCTTCCGTGGTGTATTTGCAGGAGGAACCCGCCTTGCAATGCCGAAGACAATACTGCATGCCGGACTCATCGTCATTGAAGCCTGGTTCAGGGGCTACTGAGGGAGTCCTGGATTAGGGGGTCTCCGGACAGCCGGACTATATCCTTTGGCTGGACTGTTGGACTATGAAGACACAAGATTGAAGACTTCATCTCGTGTCTGGATGGGACTCTACTCGGCGTGGAAGGCAAGCTAGGCAATACGGATATGTATATCTCCTCCTTTGTAACCGACCTTGTGTAACCCTAGCCCCCTTTGGTGTCTATATAAACCGAAGGGTTTTAGTCCATAGGACAACATACAATCATACCATAGGCTAGCTTCTTGGGTTTAGCCTCTCCGATCTCGCGGTAGATCAACTCTTGTAATACTCATATCATCAAGAATAAATCAAGTAGGACGTAGGGTTTTACCTCCATCAAGAGGGCCCGAACCTAGGTAAAACATCGTGTCTCGTGCCTCCTGTTACCATCCGCCTTAGACGCATAGTTCGGGACCCCCTACCCGAGATCCGCCGGTTTTGACACCGACACCGAGCTCGATCGACAGGACAGCCTAGATGCCCTGGAGGAGGAATGCGATGTCGCAAAAGCCCGCTCAGCAGTTTACCAACAGCAGGCTCGAAGATATCAAAGCAGAGAAGTACGGTCCAAGACACAGAACGTTGGTGAACTCATTCTACGACTCCCGGAGAAGAAAAAGGACAAACTCAAGCCCAAATGGGAGGGTCCCTTCATAATTGACGAAGTTCTCACCGGAGGAGCGTACCGTCTTCGTGATGCATCAGACAATCGCCTCGAGCCGAACCCCTGGAATGCGGCCAAACTCCGAAGATTCTACGCCTAGCGCTAAACCCCTTGTTCGTCTCCTCCTCCCCTATATTGTCCATTGTTTTTTTCTTTTTTCTCTTCTCCGAGTACTTTCTTCTTTCTCGCTTTAAAGCTTTAGTGCGGCTAGACCGCACACCATTGGCACATACATCTTCAAACATGTACGCCACTTGTACCTGGGGGCTTCTCGGACAGAAGTTCTTGTCATTCCTTGAGCATCAAGCTCCTCACATATGAGTTTTTCCATATGTACCTTTTCTTCGGCACTATATGCATCGATATGACTTAAGTTTTGGCCAAGCTGGGTTGCCTGGCTCCTGTGCTTATGCCCTACGTTCCACTTAGTTTGGCTAGGGCATAAAGGGAGCACCTCTGCGATTGTTACTGCCGGGTCATCCGGATGTGTACCTCAGACTGGGTGAAGTCGAAAGCTAGCGTTCTTAAGGGAATATTCGGTCGGTGAATTAAAGATGTTTTCTAAACACACTCCATTGTGCACCCCCAGAAGTTATACGAACTGTGGTGCTCGCATCACAATCCCGACATGTACATTAAATGCATGCACACCCAGGGAAGGAACCCTTAACGGAACTATTCTCCCTGGAAAATGTTTCTTACGATATCCATGTAATATAATATAGCTAGCCGGATACAACTTGTCTGTTCAAGCAACCATGACCCCTACGCCTAGTTTTCCAAGCATACCCCGGCCTATTCGACCGCGACGGTATTCGGAAACACTTCGCACCTTAGAGTCCGGAGGTTGAAGCGAAAAGGTCTGCCATGACAAATGATATACAATTCAGCTAGATGAGGAAAAGTACAGAGTCACTTGGACTCGAACACCTCTTCCTCTAGACCTTCCAACAGGCAGTCTAACTTACAATCCTGTTGAGAATATTTGGCGTCCACTTCTACTTGGTCATATACTATACTAAAGGGAATTTCTTCCCCATTCGGCCCCACCGGCCCGACACGAGCCATGTGATTAGGATACAGCTTGGTATAGCGTGTCTCCACCATGGCCCAGGTCTCTCGCGCACCCTCTCGGCAGGCAGATATCTTCCATAGCCGGATACGCCGCCACGCTCCCTTGAATAGCTCTACCAGCTTCTCCATGCTTCCTGGAGGGGAGTCGGATGGCCATAAAGCATTGGCTACACCCCGCATAGACTGTCGAGCTTGCTCGTGCAACTGCGAAAGCTCCTGCATAAGATCATTTGATGATCTTGACACTTCCTCTTCGGGGCGGTTCGTCAAAAAACCTGCAATTATAGCTATATCAGTTACGCTACCTCCAAACTATTGTAAGATAAAAGCGGCCACATACTGAATATGCCGCCTCGGAGCTTCTTGTTCTCCTTCACAGAGTCGGCTAACTGCGCTCGCACATCTTTTAGTTCTTCGCCTAGGTTGATGTTCGAATCCTGGAGTTTCCTTTTCTTTTCAATGAGCTTTGTCACTACACGCTCGCTCGCTGCTAGCAGCTTTTTGGCTCCGCGTTCTTCGCTTCAAGCGGCGTCCAGCTGCTCTCATACTTGGTCTAAACAACCCAACACAAAAATTAGAACCCAGATTCACACTATCGGTGTAGCCTTATGAATTTTCGATGGAGGAAAATATTACCTGGAGATGCTTTGTATTTCTCCATTTCGGCGTTAGCAGCAAGCAGCTGGCGCTGACACTTTTCTAGTTCCCGAGCCAGCTGGGTATTCTTCTCTGTAAGAACTTGGTTGTACATTGATCCTTAAATCAGTTGATTCAACTCCTTTAAGTCTCAGGGGCTACTGGCATATGGTTTTCATAGTCAGACAAAGCAAATTTACCTGCACATATTTTAGATGTTGCTTTGCGGCCCTGCTAATCCCATCTCGAGCAGCCCAGATGTATGCATCGGCTGCGTTGAAGGCGTTAAACGACTCTTCCGAAAAGCCAAGATCTTGTAAAATGGCCCGGCGATGCCGATGATTGATAGCACTCTCCACTTTCGAGTTGGTGACCGATACATCGTCTGAATCCTCGGCTGGAGGACAGTCCGGCGTCGCCCCTGCATCAGCCCCCATCTTCACGGCGGGATTTGAATCCTGGCTGTGGGAAGTACGGCCGCTCGGACCTACGGATACAGTCCGATGTGCCTTCCTCCTTACAAATGGAAAACGGGAAGGTCACAGTTGGACGTGACTGCTCAGGGGTAGGTTGGCGAATTCATACCTCTTCGATGAAGGCATGGCCGTGTCTTCATTTTCTTTCCTCTTGTAAGGATTGTCCGGTGCGGGATCCGATCTCTTTGAAGCAGCCGGATGTCTCCCCTATGAAGCACGATACGGTGCGATGGTGAGACGGAGTAAGAGCACTCTTTTAGAGAAGGCGATTTCTTAATTATTTACCCGAGAAGTAGGAAGTAGGCCTGGATAGTCTACGGTGATGGCCACTTCTATGTTTTCATAGCTGGTCTGGTAGAACACTCCCTCCGCAAGCACCACAAATATATCCGTGTCCTCTTCGAACCCGGGACCTAGCTCCCGGTTGTGGTCCTCCGGCTGTGGGGCGGGACTATAAATCCCTCGGTGACCTTTCGCCAGTGCTGTCATAAGAAAAGAAGCCGGAAGTTTATCAAAAGCAATTTGGAGATGGAAGAAGTAAAAAACCGGAGGGGTCGGGCCTTACCCAGCTGGGAGGGTTATACATAGAGTACCCGTCTCTAGATTTGACGCAGAGGAATTCCTTTTCCTACCCTTTGAACAGTTCGGCTAATATCTTAGCCAAAGCGGCAGGGGTATCTGGACCTTTCCAGCCACAGCGAGAAGCGTCGTCCTCCCCATTATAGTGCCACATGGGAAGCCCTCTGTATTGGAGCGGTTGAACCCCTCGTGCTATGGAAATCGCCATAACCTCGATTACTATGAGTTCGGACTGAGTGAGCTCTCTTATCCTGCTCATCAGCTGACGAACCTCCGCGCCGTCTTCCTCTTCAAGACTCCGGGGACGCCAACTGTGGCGTTTCTTCAGCGGGAGATGAGAAAATTCAGGAAGACCCTTCCGAATCGGGTCCGGAAGCGCAACATCCTCTATATAAAACCATTCAGAGGGCCATTAACTAGGTGCCTTCCTTGGTGTGCCGGATGGATATCCGGTATCGGCGACGCGCCACACTTCAGCTCTGCCCACTTCAAATATTGACCCTTCGTGATTGCGTGGGACGAGGCAAAACCACTTCCTCCACAACTCGAAGTGCGCCTCGATGCCCAGGAAAAGTTCACATAAAGTGACGTAACCCACAATGTGCAGAATAGAGGCCGGAGTGAAGTTGTGCAGCTGGAGGCCGTAATATTCTGGAAGCCCTCGGAGGAATGGATGGATTGGAAATCCGGCGCTTCTTAGCAGCTAGGGGACAAAGCACACTCGCTCCCCCCGGACGGATTGGGGAAGTCCTCTACCCGAGTCCCCTCATTGAAGGAAGCTAGCCCTGATCGAACATGGACTAGATCTGCATGGGGAAGGAATCCCTGCGTTTGCAACTTCGTCAAATGGCTATGAGACACTGAACACCTCTCCCACTCGCCTTTCTCTGGGCCGGGACGAGCGGAGGAGCTGGGAGCATTAGCCATGCCGGAATGGTTTCTCCTAAAGCAGTCTCTGGGGATTTCTTCTGCGTAGCGCTGAATGGATCTGGGGTCCAATATCTTTAAATAGGCTCTCTTCCTCGCATGAAGGGGGTGTTATTCGCAAAAAATACCCTGACTTTCCACAATCACTCGACACGTGGAGGACAAAGACTATTCAACGCATGGAAGTCAAGGAGGTGACATTGGATCAATGGCCGAATACATACTTGGAGATTGTCGAAGGGAGAACCCGCCTTGCAATGTCGAAGACAGTATGTGTGTCGAGCACCTCGTTATTGAAGACTGGTTCGAGGGCTACTGAGGGAGTCCTGGACTAAGGGGTCCTCGTGCGTCCGGCCTATTATCCTTTGGGCCGGACTAATGGGCTGTGAAGACATGAAGGCCGAAGACTGCATCATGTCCGGATTGGACTCTACTTAGCGTGGAAGGCAAGCTTAGCGATCGAAGATTCCTTCTTATGTAACCGACTCCATGTAAACCCTAGATCCCCCCGGTGTCTATATAAACCGAAGGGGGTAGTCCGAAAAGGACAACACATATACTCATTACCACAGGCTAGACTTCTAGGGTTTAGTCATTACAATCTTGTGGTAGATCAACTCTTGTAATACTCATATTCATCAAGATCAATCAAGCAGGAAGTAGGGTATTACCTCCATAGAGAGGGCCCGAACCTGGGTAAACATCGTGTCCCCTGTCTCCGGTTACCATCGATCCTAGACGCATAGTTCGGGACCCCCTACTCGAGATCCGCCGGTTTTGACACTGACACTTAGTACGGCAGTAGCATTATAAGATGATCTCTCACTAAATTTGAAGTTACAAGTGTCCTCCCTGAGTATGCACCGTTGCTACAGTTCGTCATGCCGAGACACCACGTAATGATTGGGTGTGATAAGCTCTACGTTCACATACAACGAGTGCGAGCTACTTTTGCACATGCAGAATACTTGGGTTAAACTTGATGAGCCTAACATATGCAGATATGGCCTCGGAACACTAAGACCGAAAGGTCGAATGTGAATCATATAGTAGATATGATCAACATAGAGATGTTCACCATTGAAAGCTACTCCATCTCACGTGATGATCGGACATGGTTTAGTCGATATGGATCACATGATCATTTAGATGACTCGAAGGATTTCTATCTAAGTGGGAGTTCTTAAGTACTATGATCAATTTAACTTAAATTTATCATGAACTTAGTCCTGATAGTATTTAGTCCTGATAGTATTTGCATATCTATATTGTAGATCAATATCTCGCGTATAGCTTCCCCATTTTATTATGATATGTTCCTAGAGAAAACTAAGTTGAAAGATGATAGTAGCAACGATGCAGACTAGGTCCGTTATCTGAGGATTATTCTCATTGCTACACAGAAGAATTATGTCCTTGATGCACCACTAGGTGACAGAACTATTGCAGGAGCAGATCTAGACGTTATGAACGTTTGACAAGCTCAGTATGATGACTACTTGATAGTTTAGTGCACCATGCTTTACGGCTTAGAACCGGGACTTCAAAAATGTTTTGAACGACATGGAGCATATGAGATGTTCCAAGAGTTGAAATTGGTATTTCAGACTCGTGCCTGTGTTAAGAGGTATGAGACCTCTGACAAAGTACTTTGCCTATAAGATGGAGGAGAATAGCTTAGCTAGTGAGCATATGCTTAGAATGTCTGGGTACTACAATCACTTGAATCAAGTGGGAGTTAATCTTCCAGATAAGATAGTGATTGAAAGAGTTCTCTAGTCACTATCACCGAGTTACTAGAACTTCGTGATGAACTATAATATGCGAGGGATGACGAAAACGGTTCCCAAGGTCTTCGCAATGCTGAAATCAGCGAAGGTGGAAATCAAGAAAAACATCAAGTGTTGATGGTTAACAAGACCACTAGTTTCAAGAAAAAGGGCAAGGGAAAGAAAGGGAAAACTTCAAAGGAATGGCAAGAAAGTTGTCACTCCCATGAAGAAGCCCAAAGCCAGACCCAAGCCTGAAACTGAGTGCATCTACTGCAAAAGAAATGGTCACTAGAAGTGGAACTACCCTAGATAATTGGTGGATAAGAAGGATGACAAAGTGAACAAAGGTATATTTGATATACATATTATTGATGTGTACTTCAGTAGCGTTTATAGCAACCCCTCGGTATTTGATACTGGTTCAGTTGCTAAGAGTAGTAACTTGAAATAGGAGTTGCAAGATAAACAGAGACTAGTTAAGGACGAGGTGACGATGTGTGTTCGAAGTAATTCCATGGTTGATACGATCACCATCGCACACTCCCTCTAACTTCGGGATTAGAATTGAACCTAAATAAATGTTATTTGGCGTTTGCGTTGAGCATTAATATGATTAGATCATGTTTATTGCAATACAGTTATTCATTTAAGTCAGAGAATAATTTTTGTTCTATTTATATGAATAAAACCTTATGTGGTCATACACCCAGTGTGAATGGTTTATTGAATCTCAGTCATAGTGATACACATATTCATAATATTGATGCGAAAAGATGCAACGATCAGAATGATAGTGCAACATATTTGTGGCGCTGCCGTTTAGGTCATATTGGTCTAAACCTCATGAAGAAACTCCATGCTGATGGGCTTTTGGAATCACTTGATGCTTGCGAACCATACCTCATGGGCAAGATGACTAAGACTCCGGCCGGAACAATGGAGCGAACCACTGACTTATTGGAAATAATACATACCGATGTATGCGGTCCGATGAGTGTTGAGGCTCGCAGCGGGTATCATTATTTTCTGACCTTCACAGATGATTTGAGAAGATATGGGTATATCTACTTAATGAAACATAAGTATGAAACATTTGAAAAGTTCAAAGAATTTCAGAGTGAAGCAGAAAATCATCATAACAAGACAATAAAGTTTCTACGATCTGATCGCAGAGGTGAATATTTGAGTTACAAGTTTGGTCTTTATTTGAAACAATGTGGAATAGTTTCGCAACTCACACCACCTGGAACACCACAGCGTAATGGTGCGTCCGAACATCATAACCACACTTTGTTAGATATGGTGTGATCTATGACGTCTCTTACCG
Organism: Triticum urartu; assembly: GCF_003073215.2. Taxonomy (NCBI): domain Eukaryota; kingdom Viridiplantae; phylum Streptophyta; class Magnoliopsida; order Poales; family Poaceae; genus Triticum; species Triticum urartu. The sequence continues at coordinate 231,821,979 of NC_053028.1, forward strand.
ATTTACCAATATCATTTTGGGGTTATGCATTAGAGACAGCTGCATTCACGTTAAATAGGGCACCATCTAAATCCGTTGAGACAACACCGTTTGAACTACGGTTTGGCAAGAAACCTAAGCCGTCGTTTCTTAAAGTTTGGGGCTGCGATGCTTATGTGAAAAAACTTCAACCTGATAAGCTCAAACCCAAATTGGGGAAATGCGTCTTCCTAGGATACCCAAAGGAAACATCTGGGTACACCTTCTATCACATATCCAAAGTCAAGATATTCGTTGCTAAGAATGGATCCTTTCTAGAGAAGGAGTTTTTCTCGAAAGAAGTAAGTGGGAGGAAAGTAGAACTTGATGAGGTAATTGTACCTTCTCCCGAATTGGAGAGTAGTTCATCACAGAAATTAGTTCCAGTGATGCCTACACCAATTAGTGAGGAAGTTAATGATGATGATCTTGAAATTTCAGATCAAGTTACTACCGAACCTCGTAGGTCAACCAGAGTACGTTCCGCACCAGAGTGGTATGGTAACCCTGTTCTGGAAGTCATGTTACTAGACGATGACGAGCCTACGAACTATGAGGAAGCGACGATGAGCCTAGATTCCATGAAATGGCTTGAGGCCATGAAATCTGAGATGGGATCCATGTATGAAAACAAAGTATGGACTTTGGTTGATTTGATTGATGATCGGCAAGCCATAAATGGATGTTCAAGAGGAAGATGGATGCTGATGGTAGTGTTACTATCTACAAAGCTCGACTTATCGCAAAAGGTTTTCGACAAGTTCAAGGTGTTGACTACTATGAGATTTTATCACTCGTAGCGATGCTTAAGTCTGTCTGAATCATGTTAGCCATTGCCGCATTTTATGAAATCTGGCAAATGGATGTCGAAACTGCATTCCTTAATGGATTTCTTAAAGAAGAGTTGTATATGATGCGACAAGAAGGTCTTCTCAATCCTAAAAGTGCTAACAAAATGCGCAAGCTCCAGCGATCCTTCTATGGACCGGTGCAAGCATCTCGGAGTTGGAATATACGCCTTGATGAGTTGATCAAAGCATATGATTTTATACAGACTTGTGATGAAGCCTGTATTTACAAGAAAGTGAGTGGGAGCACTACAACCTTTCTGATAAGTATATGTGAATGACATATTGTTGATCGGAAATGATGTAGAATTTTATGGAAAGCATAAAGGAGTGTTTGAAAGGAGTTTTTCAAAGAAAGACCTCGGTGAAGATGCTTACATATTGAGCATCAAGATCTATAGAGATAGATCAAGACGCTTGATAACTTTTTTCAGTGAGTACATACCTTGACAAGATTTTGAAGTAGTTCAAAACGGAACAGTCAAAGAAGGAGTTCTTGCCTGTGTTGCAAGGTGTGAAGTTGAGTAAATACTCAAAACCCGACCACGTCAGAAAATAGAAGAGAATGAAAAGTCATTCCCTAGGCCTCAGTCATAGGTTCTATAAAGTATGCTATGATATGTCCAGACCTATTGTGTACCTCACCATGAGTTTGGAAAGAGGGTACAGTAGTGATCCAGGAGTGGATCACTGGACAACGGTCAAAATTATCCTTAGTGGAATAAGGATATGTTGCTCGGTTGTGGAGGTGACAAAAAGTTCATTGTAAAGGGTTACATCAATGCAAGCTTTGACACTGATCTGGATTACTCTAAGTCTCAATCTGGATACATATTGAAAGTTGGAGAAATTAGCTAGAGTAGCCCTGTCCAGAGCATTGTAGACATAGAAATTTGTAAAATATATATGGATCTGAATGTGCCAGACCCATTGACTAAACTTCTCTCACAAGCAAAACATGATCACACCTTAGTACTCTTTGGGTGTTAATCACATAGTGATGTGAACTAGATTTTTGACTCTAGTAAATCCTTTGGGTATTGGTCACAAGGCGATGTGAACTATTGGTGTTAAATCACATGGTGACGTGAACTAGATTATTGACTCTAGTGCAAGTGGGAGACTGAAGGAAATATGCCCTAGAGGCAATAATAAAGATGTTATTTATATTTCCTTATATCATGATAAATGTTTATTATTCATGCTAGAATTGTATTAACCGGAAACTTAGTACATGTGTGAATACATAGATAAAACAGAGTGTCACTAGTATGCCTCTACTTGACTAGCTCGTTAATCAAAGATGGTTAAGTTTCCTAACCATTGACATGTGTTGTCATTTGATGAACGAGATCACATCATTAGAGAATGATGTGATGGACAAGACCCATCTGTTAGCTTAGCATAATGATTGTTAAGTTTTATTGCTATTGCTTTCTTCATGACTTACACATATTCCTCTGACTATGAGATTATGCAACTCCCGAATACCGGAGGAACACCTTGTATGCTATCAAACATAACAACGTAACTAGGTGACTATAAATATGCTCTACAGGTGTCTCCGAAGGTGTTTGTTGGGTTGGCATAGATCAAGATTAGGATTTTTCATTCCAAGTATCGGAGAGGTATCTCTGGGCCCTCTCGGTAATGCACGTCACTATAAGCCTGGCAAGCAATGTGACTAATGAGTTAGTTGCGGGATGATGTATTACAGAACAAGTAAATAGACTTGCCGGTAATGAGATTGAACTAGGTATAAGGATACCGACGATTGAATCTCAGGCATGTAATGTATCGATGACAAAGGGAATAACGTATGTGGTTTGACCGATGAAGATCTTCATAGAATATGTAGGAGCCAATATGAGCATCCATGTTCCACTATTGGTTATTGACCGGAGATACGTCTCCGTCATGTCTATGTAGTTCTCGAACCCGTAGGGTCCGCACGCTTAACGTTCGATTATGATTTGTATTAAGAGTTATGTGTTTTGCTGACCGAAGTTTGTTCGGAGTCCCGGATGAGATCACAGACATGACGAGGAGTCTCAAAATGGTTGAGAGGTAAAGATTCATATATTGGAAGGTAGTATTCGGACATCGGAACAATTCCGAGTGATTCAAGTATTTTTCCGGAGTACTGAGGGGTTGCCGGAACCCCAAGGGGAAATAATGGGCCTTAGTGGGCCTTAGTGGAGAGAGAGGAGGGCCGCAAGGGGTGCCCGCGCGCCCCCCATGGCAGTTCGAATTGGACTAAGGGGAGGGGGCGGCACCCCCTTTCCCTCTTCCTCTCCTTCCTATTCCCTCCAATGGAGAAAGGAAAGGGGGGAATCCTACTTGGACTAGGAGTCCAAGTAGGACCCCCCTTGGCGCGCCCCTCCTGGCCGTCGGCCTCCTCCTCCCTCCCCTTATATACGGGGGAGGGCGCACCCCAAAGGCACACCAAGATTTCTCTTAGCCGTGTGCGGTGCCCCCTCCATAGATTACTCCTCCGGTCATAGCGTCATAGTGCTTAGGCGAAGCCCTACATGGATCACATAACCATCACCGTCACCACGCCATTGTGCTGTCAGAAATCTCTCTTGACCCTCTACTGGATCAAGAGCTCAAGGGATGTCATCGAGCTGAACGTGTGCTGAACACGGAGGTGCCGTACATTCGGTACTTGGATCGGTTGGATCATGAAGACGTTCGACTACATCAACCGCGTTAACATAACGCTTAGCTTTCGGTCTACGAGGGTACGTGGACACACTCTCCCCATCTCATTACTATGCATCTCCTAGATAGATCTTGCGTGATCGTAGGAATTTTTTTGAAAGTGCATGCTACGTTCCCCAACACAATGAACTACTCACGCATCATTGGAGAGGCACCAATGGGGATGATGAACCCCTCAGTGATGGTGACTAGATTCGATCTGTGGTTTTTGGAACTTGTGGCGGCTGGAATGGATTTTCGTCGACTCCCCTAGGGTTTCTAGAATATTGGGATATTTATAGAGCAAAGAGGCGGTGCGGGAGGCCACCAAGGTGGGCACAACCCATCTGGGCGCGCTTGGGGGGCCAGGCGCGCCCTGGTGGGTTGTGCCCCCTCGGGGCACACCCAGGTGCTTCTCCGGCCCATTGGGTGTCTTCTGGTCCAAAAAAATCCACAAAAAGTTTTGCTACATTTGGAATCCGTTTGATATTGATTTCCTATGATGTAAAAAAACAAGCAAAAAACAACAACTGACACTTGGCACTATGTCAATAGGTTAGTCCCAAAACAATTATATAAAATGATTGTAAAACATCCAATAATGATAATATAAGAGCATGGAACAACAAAAAATATAGATACGTTGGAGACGTATCAGCGATGCCCTCCAAGGTTCAGTTCCTTGAGGATGGTTGGGAGACGGTTGATGATGAGGCACAAGTATAGGGAATCAATCATAGTCCTTTCCAAAACTAAGAGTGTCGAACCCAATGAGGAGTAGAAGGAAATGACAAGTGATTTTCAGCAAGTTAATTTATGCAAGCACTGAAATTGTCGGTAATAGGTAGTTTAATAGCAAGATAATTTGTAACAAGCAAGTAACGGCAGCGATGAATAAAGTGCAGCAAGGTATCCCAATCCTTTTTATAACAAAGGACAAGCTAGAACGGTCTCTTATAATAAGCAAAGCATTCTTGAGGGCACACGGGAATTTCATCTAGTCACTTTCATCATGTTGGTTTGATTCACGTTCGCTACTTTGATAATTTGATATGTGGGTCGACCGGTGCTTGGGTGATGTTCTTACTTGAACAAGCCTCCCACTTATGATTAACCCCCTCGCAAGCATTCGCAACTACGAAAGAAATATTAAGATAAAATCTAACCATACCATTAAACATACGGATCCAAATCAGTCTCTTACGGAATAGCGCATAAACTAGGGTTTAAGCTTCTGTCACTCTAGCAACCCATCATCTAATAACTACGCCACAATGCATTCCCTTAGGCCCAAAGATGGTGAAGTTTCATGTAGTCAATGTTCACATGACACCTCTAAGGGAATCACAACATACATATCATCAAAATATCAAACAAATATCAAATTCACATGATTACTTGCAACATGACTTCTCCCATGACCTCAAGAACAAAGGTAAATACTCACAAATAATATTCATGCTAAAGATCAGAGGGATATTAAATAGAATAATTGATCTGAACATATAATCTTCCACCAAATAAACCATATATCATCAACTACAAGATGTAATCAACACTACAAGTCACCCATAGGTACCAATCTGAGGTTCTGGTACAAGGATTGAACACAATGGATGAACTAGGTCTTGAGATGAGATGTTGCAATTGAAGATGTTGATGAAGATTTTCCTCACAAATATGAGAGGGTCGTTGGTGATGACGATGGCTTCGATTTCCCCCTCTGGGAGGGAAGTTCCCCCGGCCGAATCGCTCCGCCGGAGGGCAAAAGTGCTCCTGCCCAAGTTCTGCCTCAAGACGGCGGCGCTCCGTCCCGAAAGTCCCCCCCTCAGTTTTTCTAGGTAAAAAGACCTTATATACCAGAAGATGGGCACCAGAGGTGGGATAGGCTGCCCACCACCCACCAGGGCGCGTTTGGGGGGCCTGGCGCGCCCTGGTGTCTTGTGGCCACCTGGCAGCCCCCTTTGGTAATTAATTCCTCCAATATTTACTACATATTCCAAAATAATTCTCCGTAAAATTTTAGCTCATTTGGATATGTGCAGATAGGTATTTCTAGCATAGCCTTTTCAGGTCCAGAATTCCAGCTGCTGGTATTCTCCCTGTTTGTGTAAACCTTGCATATTATGAGAGAAAAGGCATTAGAATTACTCCATAAAGTATTATTATGCATAGAAACATTATAAATAGTAGTAGGAAAACATGATGCAAAATGGACATATCAACTCCCCCAAGCTTAGACCTCGCTTGTCCTCAAGCGAAAGCCGATATCAAAAATCATGTCCACATATTTAGAGAGAGAGGTGTCGATAAAAACAAAATACATACATAGTAGCATCATGCTTATTATTATAACAACTACAAATTTTATCATAAAGATTTATCACATAACTTCTCATGAACAAGTAACAATTCATCATAACATTGAAGTAAAAAGCATAAACTTTATTGAAAATCAACAAACTATGTTCTCAGTCAACTTTGCAACTACAATTCATCATATTTGCAGGAAGGGTCTCGTATCGGAGCCTTTTGGCAAGTCCACATACTCAACCATCATTTAAACTTCGATGATTGCTAACACTCACAACATATATATGAGCAAAAAGTTTCAACCAGACACATAGAAAGATAGGGGCTTATAGTTTCGCCTCCCAACTTATTCACCTCGAGGGTGATGTCAACAATAATAACTCATGCTCACTCATATACAACTGGGTATCTGTGCCTAGATATTTCCCCGCCACATGATGCTTGCCAAAGAGAAAATAAAAAGAAATAGGGGAAAATACTTCGACTCTTGCATAAAAATTAAATACATAAAAGTAAAAGATATAGGCCCTTCACAGAGGGAAGCAGAGGCTGTCATGCTCTTTTTGGTTTTGTATGCACAATCTCTTAACGCAAAAAACATCACCTTATATTGACCCTTATGATATCAACCTTTATTATGTAGTCTGTCACTTTTATTACTTTTCCATCACAAGTTTGTACAACGCTTATTTTCCCTTACACTAAGGGATCAAACACATTTAGGAGCAATATTTATTGCCCTTTGAAAGTGCTAGTTATCGACTAGAGGGGGTGAATAAGCGATTTTTATGAAAGTCTTCAAAACACGGGGGCTTTGAAGACAAACGATAGAAATGAACCTATTGATATGCAGCGGAAGGTAGACTACACTAGACAAGCCATAGTCAAGTTAGAAATGAAGTGAAAACACGAAGACTATCAGCAGCTAGGGAGTAAGGATCAGGATGGAAGATAGTATGAAGCCAAACAGGAAAGAGTCTTCACTTAGTGAAGTCAATCAGATCATACATGCATGCAATGACTTCATGAAGAAAAACTATAAAGTAATGGGAAGTGAAGGATAGAACCAGTAGCTTGATGAAGACAAGGATTTGGCAGACCAATTCTAGTTGCTGTGACAACTGTACGTCTGGTTAGGGAGGCTGAGATTCAACTCACAAGACTGTGTCTTCACCTTATTCCCCTTGAGCTAATGACACACAATCCTCGCCCAATCACTCTGGTAAGTCTTCAAGGTAGACTTCCAAACCTTCACAGACTTCGTTCACCGGCGATCCACAATGACTCTTGGACGCTCAGAACACGACACCTAACTGGCTGGAGGATTCACAGTCCTCAAGTGTAACAAGTCTTCAGGTCACGCGGACAGAAAGACTTTAGTGATGCCTAACACTCTTTGGCTCTGGGTGTTTTGGGCTTTGTCCTCGCAAGGATCTCTCTCTTTCAAAAGCTTCGGAGGTGGGTTGCTCTCAAACGACGAAATCCATGCACTAACTCTGAGCAGCCATGAATTTATGGTGTAGGGGTGGGCTATTTATAGCCAGGAGGCAACCCCACCTGATTTGTCCGAAATGACCCTGGGTCACTAAGGAACTGACACGTGTCCAATGGTCAGATTTCAAACACATGCGGCAGCTTGACTTGGGCTACAAGTAAAGCCGACTCATCCAGCTCTAGATGAGATTTGCTCTCATTGTCTTCACTCGAAGACATAGGATTTGGTTGAGCATCACTTCGGTCACTCTGACTTTGTTCACTTGGACCCCACTTAACAGTACGGTGGTTCCTATGACTCAACAAAGAAGAAAAGGAAACTACGAAACAACTATGTCTTCGTACTCCATAGTCTTCATATGATGTCTTCTCATGTCATAGCCTTCAATGTGAATCTCTTCACAGACCACCATTGTCTTCAATGTCTTCACACATTTTTAGGGATCATCTCTGGTAGGTAAACCGAATCAATGAGGAACTACTACCTGTGTTAGCTTGCAATTCTCACAAACACATTAGTCCCTCAACCAGGTTTGTCGTCAATACTCCAAAACCAACTAGGGGTGTGTCGGCGTTCTGGGAACGGGGGTCCCTAGACTTGCCTGCATGCGGCCTGCGGCGTGGCTCAAAGGGGGGCCCAGCACGGCCCATCTTCACCAACACAGACCCAAGACCCTCGCGTGGGGCCATGCCTCACGGGGAGGATGGCGTGGAGCTTCCTCAGGCACGGCCTCACCAGGCTGGCTCGCGAGGAGGAGGAGAGATCAAGGCAGGGTACCTCATGAGGTGCCCGTGACGCAAGCCATGACGACCAAGGGCGCCAGGCGGGCGCCAGCCCGCGTAGTGTCCGCCTTTCCTCTTTGGTGCAAAGGGAGCAAGCGCAGCCGCGGAGTACCGAGGCATCAGGTAAAGGTTGCCATTTCGGTGCAACAAGACCAAGACCAGGAGGACTGCAAGACGGAGGTCATCGTGGATCCCAAGACGGCGTCACCACCAGAGCTTTGTGCAGGCGAAGACTACTTTTGTCAGGATAGATGGTACTAGCTGTCCCCATTCAAATTAGCCCGCCATTGTTGGCTCCCTTCCCGCTCGATATTTGGGAAGAGGACCAGGGCCTCTATAAATAGGACCAGCCACCCACAGGGCAAAGGGGGATCGGGAGAATGAGAATCAGAGGGCAGAGAGAAAGGAGAATGAAAAGAATCAAGAATTAGAGAATCAGAGAGAGAGAGAGAGAAGGGTGACTGAACTCCTCCCAGCAGTTCATCGCCCCAGCCAAGAGCAGACCCTCGCGAGGCTGTTCTTCTTTGTATTGTTCATCATCATCAGCCCAAGAGGCAATCCACCACGCCACACACTAGAGTAGGGTATTACACCACAACGGTGGCCTGAACCAGTATAAACCCTGTGTCTCTTGTGTTGTTCTTTCCATAGCTTAGATCTTAGGGAGGCGGAGGGGTGCAGGTAGGTAGGAGGCGAAATCTCCACGCACACCCCAGTGTTCGAACCTCAAGGGTCTGCCGGAACCCGAAATCCGACATTTGGCGCGCCAGGTAGGGGTGCGCCGGAATTCATCTTCCACCACCCCGTTCTCCTCCAACCATCGCGCCCATGTCTGACACTCGTCGGTCCCGCGCCGAGCGCCGGGCCGCTCTCGCTTCCCGCGTCGCCCAGACGGCTCCTGTCGGCGGGCATCCTCGCCGTTCCCCGTCACCTGCCATCAACGCTGCCACCGGCCCGGAGGGGGACGAGTAGCAAGCATCGTCTCAACATCCGTCCGTGCGGCAAGACGGCCGCACCACAACTCCCTCGCTCACCCCAGCTGGTTCTTCGTCCCGCGCCCTCCGCACACCCATGGAGGCTCGGGCTGCGCTCATCGCGGCAAACGAGCTCCTGTGCTACTGTCCCGTCGACGACGTCTACGAAGAATGGCTCGACTGCGTCGCCGAGCTCGTCCGCGCCGCAGGGGGCTCTCCTGCGCCGTTCGTTCCGCTGCACCGCACCCCGCCCCGTGCGGGCGACGAAGCTCCGGCGGCGCCCCGGCCGCCTCCTCCTCAAGAAGGCGCCATGGCTCCAAGGCGCGTGGCCCCTGGGCGGAACCCGCTCCGTCAGGTGCCAACGCAGCAAGAGCAGAGCTGCCAGGAAGTCCCTCGCCCGCAAGAAGCTGCCCGGACGCTCCCTGCTCCAGCATGTCGTGACCATGCTCCTGCTCCCGCACGTCAAGACCCAGCTGCAGTGCGTGGGGGCATGCAAGACCAAGCTCTCCGTCACCCAAGGCCTCCCGTGGCCGTAGCGGGCTGTCGTGACTTCACCACCGAGCTATGTAGCATCGCGTGGCCCGGCAAGTTCAAGCCAGACCTGCCTCCTCGTTACGACGGCACGGCTGACTCTGCGGAGTTCCTCCAGCTCTACGAGCTGGGCATCGAAGCTGCCAACGGAGACGAGAAGGTCATGGCGAACTGGTTTCCCATGGCACTCAAGGATGGGGCCCGCACCTGGCTCCTGAACCTGGCTCCAGGCACGATCTCCTCCCGGGATGAGATGCGCACCCGCTTCATCGCCAACTTCCAAGGTACTCGCGACCGGCCACCCACCGTGAGAGACATGCGCCGCATCAAGCAACAACCCGGGGAGACCTTGCAGAAGTACATCCAGCGCTTCAACAACGCACGCCTCATGATTCCCAAGGTGACTGAGGAGGCCATCATCTCAGCCTTCTCCGACGGCGTGCGCGATGTCAAGATGAAGGAGGAGCTGGCGATGCATGAAGACCTGTGCACTTCCTTGGAGCTGTTCAACTTGGCAACCAAGTGCGCCAGGGCTGAGGAAGGGCGTCTCTCCCTCCTCGAGCTGCCTGCCGCAGACCCAGAAGAGAAGAAGCCCAAGGCCAAGGATGTGAAGCGCAAGGGGGCTGCCGTGCTCGCAGCAGAACCAGACACCAAGCGGGGCAGAGATCAGCCCAAACCTTCCAAGGGCAGCCGGTACTGTGTGTACCACGACCTCCACACCCACAACACCAACGAATGTCAAGAGCTCCGAGCCGTGCAGGAAGGAAGGATCGGCCGTCGCCCTGACCGCGGTGACCGGGGCTACGGTCGAGGAGGAGGAAGGAACGCAGGACGCTGGGAAAACCGTGGCCCGCGCCAAGGGTGGCGCGATCAACCTTGCGAGGATCGCTGGCAAGACCCGCCTCGCGAGGGAGACTGGAGTGATCAGCCTCGCGAGGATCGCCCGCAAGGCGACGCAGGCTTCCCTCCGCTGCCGTCACAGCCAAGGAGAAACGAGGACCGCCACCAAGACGAGGGGGCTGGGGGCTTCCAGGAGCCGCGCGCGATCGCCTGCATCCTGGGCAGGGCTCAGGCCCCAGCCTCTCAACGCATCTTCAAGCAGTTCGCCCGCGAAGTGAATGCAGTCCTCCCCAGGCTTGAAGCCACGCGCCCTCTCAGGTGGTCAGCATGCGCCATCACGTTCAGCTCAGCAGATCAGCTCAAGTGTGCGGCTACAGCCGGAGTCCTCCCAATGCTTTGTTCCCCAATCATCAGCAACGTGGTGGTCACCAGGACCCTCATCGATGGCGGGGCAGGGCTCAACGTCCTGTCCGTGGAAACATTCAACAATCTCCAAGTTCCCTACAGCCAGCTTTAGCCAACCAAGCCCTTCTCCGGAATCACCGACGGCTCCACGGCCCCGATTGGGCAGGTCTGCCTCCCTGTCACCTTCGGGGCACGCGACAACTACCGCACCGAGCTCATCGACTTCGACGTCGCTCACATTCGCCTGCCGTACAACCCCATCCTTGGGTACCCGGCGCTGGCCAAGTTCATGGCCGTAACTCACCACAGCTACAACGTCCTCAAGATGCCAGGAAGTGGCGGAGTCATCACGGTGCCCTGTGAAGAGAAGGAAGCGGTGTGTTCCCTGGAACGAGCCTTTCAGGCCGCAACTGGAAGACCCGGATCGCGGAAGCAGGAGGCTTTCCGAGATCGCCCTCAAGAAGAAGACATTGTCCGGCCCGGCCCTCAGGAGGCAGGTCCCTCTGGGCCCGTGCCTGCCCAGGGGGAACCTCCTTCCAATGCATAGGAAAGCGCGCCCGGCGCCCTCCTCAGGCAGGGCTCGGGGGCTCTCCCCTAGAGGGTCACCGACTTGGCTAGGGTCACGAGGGAGGCGCTTGGGCACCACATGGAGGCGTGTTTCGAAGCAGGTTTCCCTCAAGAAGGAGCAAGGCAAGGAGAGCCAGACCCTCAGGAGTTCGTCAGCAAGGCCATTCAGGAGCTACAGGAGTCAAGGGTCATGAAAGGCGGCCGCCATCTACCAGCAGTGGCTCCCCATCCAGGTGAGGATGGTGGGCTGCGCGTCTGCATCGACATACCAGGGCTCAACCGAGTCGCCTCTCTGGAGCGCCTCTGGCCCTCGCGAGTGGGGCGCTGCGGAGGTCCACCCCACAGCTACGTTCGCATGCCTTACGGCTTGCCGAACGCGGCTGCCACGTACCAGCGCCTCATGAGGGGCATCATGGAGGCATAAGAGGCCAGGCGTTCCGCAGCCCTGGCGGAGATGGAGATGGTCCGCGGGGAGCCGCCAGCACCTCCGGAGCCTCCCGAGGCCCCCGGGCCTGGGGGCTCGTGAGGATCGGCTTCCGCAGCCCACCGAGTCTGCTACACCAACACCCCTTCGTCCTCAATGTCATCAGGTGACATCTTTCAAGTTTCACTTCCAGCTGGGAGCGCCCCCCAGGGCTGCATTATTCCGGCCGCGTGGGCCCGTCCCTGCGGCATGTATCCCTTTTATTTCATGTTGTTAGCTTACCTTGTTGGGGGCGCCCCTGGGGCTGCATCATCCCCAAGTCGCTCGGGCCAGACCCAGCGGCATGTATCTCATCTGCATTTATTTCCGGTTATGCATTATACCCACCATGCTTGATTATTTGATGCCGGTCCACGGCACCTCTTCTTCTCCATGCCGACCACTTGCACGTTAAAGGGGGGGGTACCTGAGCATCGCAACTCAGGGCTCTTACTGGCTCTCCAGCCCTCACCCTCTGGCCTTGTCCACGGCATCGCCACCTGGCATACCAGCGACGGCTGAGACCACCTCGAGGGCCGGGACCCGAGGACGTAGAGTGCCGGCATCTAACCAAATTTGTAGGGACACATCACAAGACAAGGCCCAGTGCCAGGCGCAACCCGCCTAGAGGTAGGGCCCCGTGAGTCCCGCGCTGGCCCATGGGTGCCCAGATACACCTCGCCAGGCCCTACCGTGCCAGCCACGTGTTAGGGCGGGGCTGTACACGCCCCGGGGGCTCCTCCCGAAGGGGGGCCCCCTCCCACGTACCAGTGGAAGAACCATGCTTCGCGCTGGCTGACGACACTGCCGAGGAGCGGCTATGCCTGTACACATACGGAAGCGCTATGCTCCGCGCTGGTGATAAACAACTGAGGGTGGCCCCCAGGCTGCATCAACCTCAGGGAGCCCAGAGCTCAGTGTCTAGCCTCATCGTAACTCCTCCCCTCGGGAGTGCCGCGCGAGGGGGCTGGGCACGAGGGCTGCGCCTGGGTCACGCCCAGACGCACGCCGCCCAGCCAAGCCCCCCCCCCCCCGGGCCTGGTTCATCGCGTGTCTCTCCCCGAGCGGAGCCAAGGTACGAAGGCCGTTTGAGCGTCAAGGGGGACTCCTGAGCATCGCGACTCAGGAGCCTAACTGGTCGCGTAGCCCCTCACTCCTTAGTTCCGAAAGGCTAACGGCGGTTGAGGTATGCGCGCGGCCGGGCTCTGCAGACGTAGAACGGTTGATCCATCCACATCACACCTCCCTACTTGCTGTTCGTGCGCCAAGGGGGACTCCTGAGCATCGCGACTTAGGAGCCTAACTTGTCACGTAGCCCCTCACTCCTTGGCCCCGTCCTGGTTTCTGGTCGGGACTAACGCTGGGTGAGGTATGCGCGGGGCCGGGCTCTACCGGCGTAGAACATAAGCAAGTAGGAAGGAAAAGCGCAAATTTCAAGGAATTCAAAAGCAAATATCACAGTCCACACTATTGTCTCAATGCCAAACGCAAGTTTAAACGCCTCCTCGAGGCATGATACATGTGCAGGAATTAAAGGCAGGACAAGAGCCACAACAGAGTCACTTGTCGGCGGTGGAGCAGCGCGGAGTGGGTGCGCCTCATGGAGCAGTGGGGTCAGCAACGCCTTGCTTCGGCTTGGTGCTGAAGGCCCGGAACTTCCCTAGCAGAGCCTCCACGCGACCCTTCACGGCCTCGGCAGCGGCAGCGGCACGCTCGCCGCTTACTGGCTCCAGCAGGCCGTCGAGGTCGACGCCGGGATCGCAAAGGTAGATGTGGGTGAGGACCCGCGTCAGCGCTGCAGAAGACAGGACACGCGCCTCGGCCTCGGCCGTGGGGCCAAGGCCAAGGGCGACATCTTCAAGAGCGCGAACCAGGAAGGGAGGCACTAGGCCAGCAGCAATGGCACTTACGAAGAACGGATAGAAGGTGCTCCCTTGACCCTCAGGGGTGGCGGAGCCGGCCTTGAACACCTTCGCCCCGTCGATGCCCCGCGCCGCCGCCATCCGGCGCAACCGGGCGAGGCTCGCCTTCGACACATTCGGCGAGTCTAGGGCAGACGAGTACCAAGCTATGGCCGGGGGCAGACAAGGCGCCATGGCTTCCTAGGTCACGCAGTCGGAGTAGATCTGGAAATTTTGGAGGAAGAAAGGAGAGGCACAAGAAAGGGGATCTGAGCAGCAACCGGAGAAAGTGAAAAGCAAAGCCCAGGCAGATGTCGCTCCTTTATCAACTCGCGCGGTTGCTAAGGCGCCCACGTCCAATCAACTGCCACGCGACGCCCAAGGCCGCAGGTTGTTAGGGCCCGCGGCACTTCGCTCTTGCCCTTCCGCCTCCCTGCACGGCCAAGTCCAGGCGCGCCTTGGGCCCGGGGGCTACTGTCGGCGTTTTGGGAACGGGGGTCCCCAGACTTGCCTGCCTGCGGCCTGCGGCGTGGCTCAAAGGGTGGCCCAGCACGGCCCACCTTCACCAACACAGACCCAAGACCCTCGCGAGGGGCCAAGCCTCGCGGGGCGGACGGCGCGGAGCTTCCTCAGGCACGGCCTCACCAGGCTGGCTCGCGAGGAGGCGGAGAGATCAAGGCGGGGTATCTCATGAGGTTCCCGTGACGCAAGCCATGATGACCAAGGGCGCCAGGAGGGTGCCAGGCAGGCGCCAGCCCGCGCAGTGTCCTCCTTTCCTCTTTGGTGCAAAGGGAGCAAGCGCAGCCGCGGAGTACCGAGGCATCAGGCAAAGGTTGCCACTTTGGTGCAACAAGACCAAGACCAGGAGGACTGCAAGATGGAGGGCATCGTGGAGCCCAAGATGGCGTCACCACCAGAGCTTTGTGCAGGCGAAGACTACTTTTGTCAGGATAGATGGTACTAGCTGTCCCCATTCAAATTAGCCTGCCATTGTTGGCTCCCTTCCCGCTCGATATTTGGGAAGAGGACCAGGGCCTCTATAAATAGGACCAGCCACCCACAGGGCAAAGGGGGATCGGGAGAATGAGAATCAGAGGGTAGAGAGAAAGGAGAATGAAAAGAATCAAGAATTAGATAATCAGAGAGAGAGAGAGAAGGGTGACTGAACTCCTCCCAGAAGTTCATCGCCCCAGCCAAGAGCAGACCCTCGCGAGGCTGTTCTTCCTTGTATTGTTCATCATCATCAGCCCAAGAGGCAATCCACCACGCCACACACTGGAGTAGGGTATTACACCACAACGGTGGCCCGAACCAGTATAAACCCTGTGTCTCTTGTGTTGTTCTTTCCATAGCTTAGATCTTAGGGAGGCGGAGGGGTGCAGGTAGGTAGGAGGCGAAATCTCCGCGCACACCCCAGTGTTCGAACCTCAAGGGTCTGCCGGAACCCGAAATCCGACAGGGTGGCACTAGATGCACTTACAATCTCCCCCTTTTGGTGATTGACGAAAAACTGGTTGAAGTTTTCAACGAGGATAAAGTATGTAAAAGTTGAGAATTACGACATTGTCTTCATGAGTAGAAAAAGGCTCCCCCTGAAGATGTGAATATAAGTAGTTTGCTTTTGAATGCAAATGCACATGGCAGGTTTTACTTTGTGGAGATCCTCTTCAACTTATGAAGGCAATTCATCATGCATATAAAGATATAATGAAGATAATGACATGCATAATGAAAAATGGGCGTATGCAGAATGACTTCATGCGGAATTTATCATTGCATCACAGAGTAGCAGAAAAAAGTAGCAGACGACCATCGAGTTTAAGTGTTACAACCCAAAGAACCAAATGTATCAAAAGACGAGAGTTGTAAACACTTGGCAAAAGTAGAGCAACCACCCATAAGGACCCGCTTGAAGACTATCAACTCATGTGCTTCTCCCCCTTTTGTCAGTAATGACCAAAAAGGTTTGAAGACATAGAGTATCTACTGGTCCCCATCAGGAGTAGATGTAGGTGCAGGGTCGATGTTGGAGTTCGGTGGTGCAGAAGGGCCTGGTGTAGTGTCGAGATGCAGTGAAGCCATGGTTGGTGAAGTGGCGTCGTCGTCTTCATCGACGACTCTCGCAACAACAGTTGCAGCTGAACATGAATACTCAGAGTCTTCTATGGAGGGAGTCCGACGCCAGCTTGCATTTTGTGGAGGCCTGGAATCAAATTTGAAGCCCAATGTGAACCCATCTTCGCAAAGATCTTCAGGGCATAGGAGTGTGAGACTCTTCCAAGACCGTCGACAGGTTTCATGGGCAACGAATGAGTTCTTGGTGGCTAAGTTTCTGATGTGATTGACGTCCACCAAGATACTCTTCATCTGACACTTAAGCCAGTCGTGATGCTTATCTTGCTTCTGATGTAAGGTAACAAGAAGCTCTCGCTTATTCAGAACACGAGAACGCTTCTAAGGCCTTTGGGCAATCGTACTATTAGTGGCTTCGGTGTTTGCACGATGGGGCACACGCATATTGCTAGCCAGAGGATAAGAAGGGGTAGCAGCATTTGGAACATGAATCCCTTCTATGGGATGTGTGAAGCTTTGATGATCAATATTGTGAAGATATAGTGGCTCCTTGGTAGGCTCTGGGTAGATGGCTTCAACAGACAGATCAACCTTAGGCAGAAATACAAGATGGTTGCACGCCGAGGGCTGATAGTCAATAGAGGAGTGGAGCTTGACCAGGCGCATCACCCATGGAGCATGAAACTTTAGGCCAAACAGATCAATCCAAGATGCAGCAATTGTATGATGAAGAAATCCTGGGAGTTGAATCTGATGCCATTGATGATGTAAAACACCAAAGTCTTCATGGTCCTTCAAGTTTGGCTTCATTAGTGTATCCCTTGATCGGCCATAGAGTACGCCTCAGAATGTGATAGACTGTGCGGGGCAAGTACTCGAGGTCCTTGACGAAGAATTCCTTGGGATATTAAACATCTTGAGGCAATGGCTTCATCATGCTGAGCATCTGACTCATATTTGGTTCAGGCCACTAAAAGATACTCTGCAGTTCATTATTGTGAAGCTGACAACCAGGTTCACACAAGTCACCTGGAGTGGGAAGGGAAGTAAGCTCAATAATGTCTTGAGCTTTGGCTTCATGATGCACATCGCCTGACATCCACTAAAGGATCCATGTCTTCGGATCCCTGTTGTAGCGACAAATGTGAAGAGTGGCATAGAACTGCAGCAAGAGCTCTTCATTCCAGTGCTCCTTATCAGTGATGAACTATAGAAGACCAACCTCCCTGAAGCAATCAAGGGCTTCTTCCAGACAGGCCAGCCCAGCAATGGCTTCACAATCAAGACGCATGTGTTGAAAGATTCACTCTTGATTGTATAGGATGCATGAGTAGTAGCTGCGCTGCTGATAGCTCTAGAAGCGATCAGAAGAGATCTTTGGCATTGAGTATGGATTCTTGGCACTGTCAAAGAAAGTATTGTGTGCCCTGAAGCTGTTCACACTGAACGATCCTGGGGAGGTTGCAACACCTGGAAGCCTTGACAGCCTGGGCTTTGGCTTCTGAACCTAGGGCCTCTGCTCCACATGATAGTCATATTGAGGTCCAGGAGAAGTGGGAGGCACCATGACGGGCCATTTCATAGTGACCAGCTGTCCAGTAGGAGGGGGTGTAGCAACTCTTTCTTCTTCTTCTTCTTCTTCTTCTTCATCTTCTTCTTCTTCTTCTTCTTCTTCTTCTTCTTCTTCTTCTTCTTCTTCTTCTTCTTCTCTTGTTTCTTGATTTTCATCGGCTAATACAGCCGGAATGTCTTCAATAACTTTTGCTTCAGACTCAGAGACATTCACAGTTGGGGTGGCTTCAGGAAACACTTGACGTGCTACTGAGCTATGTTGGACTTCCCCTTCTGGAATGCTCGACACGGTGACCTGTGGCCTGGGGCCTTTGCGAAGCCTGCGGAAAGCGGGTGACACCTGTGGAGATGGAGTGGTCTGTACGATGTAGCTATCATCTTCAAGCACCGGAGTGGTGACTTGAGGTGTTGCAGTTCTGGGTGTGTCTTCATGAATGGGGGTGTCTTCTTGAGGGCGATCTGCCCATGAAAATCCTGAGAAATTGGCGTCAAAGGACGACCAATGCTGATGAGTTCATTGTTCGTAAGAACAGGCGATGATACCAGTTGATGCTCGAGTTGAGGAACGACTTCATCATCTTCAACATTGTCTACACGACCAATGTCGTCAGCTATGATGGGGTCAATAGCTGGAACTTCTTCATCTTCAGGAGCCTTTGTGAAAGAAGGCTCGTGGATCACAAGTTTACGCTCTTGGTTGGTGGAGACCGGACGAGCAACAGAAATGGGCTCAACCACAAGGGGCTCAGAGGCCACACCACGCTCTTTCTTTAAAGACTTCTTCAATTTCTTCTTTGATGGTGCATCATCAGAAGCATTCTTGTGCTTGCGCTTCTTGGCTTTGGCTTCAGCTGCCCTTGTCTTCTTCAGTTCTGAAGCCGCTAAGGGGACCTTAGGATGCGAGCCTGTCATGCTGGCAGGGAAGACAATACAAGGTTCTTCCTACCTTGGTGCTTCAGTTCGGACCGCAGCAGGCTTCTGCTTTTGTTTGGCAGCCATCTTGGGGTCAATGCTAGGACGCCCAAGAGCCTTGCGCTTCTCAGCCTCATTGTGTGCTTGAACACATTTCTTTGCAAAGTATTTCATCCGCTCTCATGAGCCTTTGGCTTCTTCACGCTTCTTGTGAAACTGTTCCTTGAGCTCATGCAACATCTTCTTGAAGCTTTGAACATCAGCCACGCTGAGCTTTGCCATGTTCTTCTTGAACCGTGCCTTCTCATAATCAATCTTGTTTTTCAACTCGACAATTTTCTGAGCCAGGGCCACTTCATTGGCAATGGCTCCATGGAAGGTTACCCTAATGTCCACAGGAAGCTGGAGATCATCAATGCTAACGCTCGGGTTGTCAAACCACTCATCAATGAAATTATATAGTATATCCACATCAAAGAGGGGCAGATCGTTGAAGATCTCAGCCTCTTGCTTGCTCTTGATTAGCATCTCAAGGCCTTCATCACCAAAGTCTTCGTCACTTGACAGTTCAATGGTGTTTTCCTCGTTCCTGAGAACGATAGCTGAAGTCAATTCATGCCCAGAAATCTTCATGGGTTTCTTCTTGGGCTTCTCTATCTTCTTTGAGACACGAGAAAGATCTTCAGATTGCACACTGGGTTTAGGAGGTGCAGTTGCCAATGGCTTCACACGCGAAGCTTTTGGCGGGAAAGAGGGATTCGTAGCCTTTGTCTTCTTCTTCTTCTTCTGCGGCTTTGGTGGAGCTGGCGCTTCGTCAGAATCTGCGTCATCAGCTGAGTGCTCCAAGGTGGCCCCCTGTACAGCTATGTGAGTGAGAAGGCCATCGAGGTTGTAGAAGGGTCCAATGACATTTGGATTGGCATCACGGTGCCATAAAACCTTGGAGCAGATGGAACTGGGTTGAAGTCGAGTCCCAGGTCCTTCTTTTTCTTGACAGTAGACTCCTTGGCAAATTGATAATTGTGCTTGAAGAGATTGTCGTCGCGACACCATAACAGTGATGATGGGTTGGCATTCTCTGGCTGTGGCCCTTAGAACATGCAAGGGTAGAAGTCTTGAGCAATGTCTTCGTTGGACTTGGGCTGCAGATTTCTGTATAGAATATCTCCCCAGGGGCCCTTGATGGTGTTCTTTTCAGCATATTCAGCAGTGCAAATCTCTATTTGTACCATTCCTCAGCCCAATATCTTTGAATCCATTGGTTTCGGGTCTTGCGCTCGCCATAGGTTTCCTCTGGGTCTGTCTTATACATTTCAAACAGATTAGGAGGTAAATCCTTAGTTGTATCCCCACAACGCTGCCTGCCGCCCTTCCTGATAGATTTTTCAGTTGCCATGAGATTCAAACTGAAAGGCTTTAGAACTGTGAGTGGCTTCCTTTTGCTGGTCAGACAGGAACTGGCTTTAGGAGAGTTGATGTGACACTTCAAGAACTCTGCAATGAATGCAAACTATGAGAACCAAGGGATTCTCCCACGGACATGTACATGTGATAGCATTAAGGTGTGAGGGAAGTGGAAGAGGTCATATGCATTCTTAGAAGATTTTGAAGGTAAATCAGTTTGAAGACATTGACCTCATAGCGCGAAGACATTCACTTATTTGAAGAGAGTCGGTTCCAGGTTTGTACGAATCCATGAATAAGTACAAGTGAGGAATCTAACTACTTATGAAGTATAAGTGAATATACTTGGCATGATATGAGATGCAGACAAGGGCAAATCCAGATTTGGAAGTAGAGAAACCACTTTCGGTTGAAGTGGATGGATTTGACGGATCAAAAAAGGTAGTAAAAAGTAGGTTTTATTTACCGCTTACGAACTGCTAGACGAGGTCAAAGATAGAGAGGCCGAGTAGTTCAATCTTCCGTGCCCTAACTTGGCGGCGGAAGATACGTACAGCGGCGGCGGAGAAGACGAGGTCCGCGGCCAGCGTGAGGACGGTGTCGAAGAAGTCGTGGCAGCTAAGCGCTTCGTCTCCGGCGTCGACGCAAGCTAGCGGAGGCGCTAGGGTTTGTGTGAGGTGACGAGGTGGAAGAAAATATAATGACCGCAGTGAGTTGTGTGTTTATAAGGAAAGGGACACCACAACATAATTACGCAGGTGCCCCTGGCGGTTCACATCTGAAGGACACGTGGCTTGCATGCAACTCATTGGGAGTTGATCCATGTTTCCACGCATGCCTGGATTGTCCGGTGGTCGTTCCGGCTTCTCCGGTATTCAGGCAAACATGATATGGAATTAAAACCGTTTTAAACTTTTATCACTTTGTCTTCTGCTGACAAAGATTCAGAGAAGACAATCGACAGGTTTCAATAGAATGCATACGATTTGGATAGATAGAATTTGAGATAGAAGCACAGAGGGGCTTAGGGTCTGATCACACTCACTTAGATCAAGAAAGATTCAAGAATGAAGACATATCTATAAGTGAATGCTGTAGAGGACAGAACATATATATATATATATATATACAACATTGCGAAGATAAACCTTGAAGTTAAAATAATGTTGAAAACAAATCAAATGCAAAGACTATGCAATTATGATGCCACATGAAATCCTTCGAAGTTATTATGGTGGTGGCGTTACCCACCGTATAGGAAGTATTAGACCCAGACACGACGCACAATTATATATATATAGGACATCACTATTCTAATCCCAGGATTAGAATAGTTATTTGGATCACAGCAGCCCCTATATAGGGCCTGATGGACCCCTCCCGAACTTCCCTGAACTGCCGGCCCAACAAGACAGCATCTCACCCGATCCCGAGCCGCCCCGACAGGATCCACCTGATCCCCCGATCCCGAGCCGACCCACCCCCCTCCTCGCCGCTCCTCCACTCGATCCCCGACCTCCTCCACTCCTCGCCGCCCATCTTCACCGGATCCGCCGCCTCCCCCGCCCCGTCTACAGCTCTTGGCCAGCCGGATCCGCCGCCTCCCCTCCTTCCCCAGCTCCTGGCCGGCCGGGTCCTCCGCCTCCCCTTCGTCTCCAGCTCCTGGCCGGCCACCGGCGCGGGCGAGCGAGCAACGGTGGACGCCGGCGCGAGGGAGCCCGCGTCGCCTGGACGCGGCGAAGCCGCCATGGACTTCAGGAAGCCGCATCCTTGTCCCATCACCACCGCCCGAAGCCTTGGCAGACCAGATGACCGGCCCAATGCAAGCTACGGCGAGTGGCGCGACCAATGGAGCAACTCCTCTGTGGAGGCGGCATCTGCTACGACCTCAAATTCAGCGGCAACAGTACATGAACTTCCTCCCAATTTTGCCTTCTTCTTCAATCTTGCCTTCTCTGACCTTCTTGCTTCGTGCAGATGAACTTCGTGCCCTCTGCAAGACATGGATTGCCATTGAATTCCTCTCATACCTCCACGACGAATTGTTCTCAAGGTGGCCTATCAGCTGCTGGAAAAAGATTGGCCGACCTTCTAGCCAGGGTATGGTTGAACTTCTTCCTTCCTTCGGTTTGTTATTTGCTTATAGCTATGTGAAGTTCAGGTGGTGTGTGAGCATCAGTCCAGGCTACAAAAGCTTTTTTTAAAATCTGCCTGCCTGCTTACAAACGTGTGAAGTTCTGGTAGTGTATGAGCCTCAGTCCAGGCTACAGAATAGCATTGTAAAATCTGCCTACCTGCTTACAGGCATCTGAAGTTCAGGTAGTATGTGAGCCTTAGTCCAGGCTACAAACACTATAAAATCTGCCTGCATTCACATTCACATGTGCAAAAGCCATGTGAAGTTCAACTAGTAAGTTTGCTAGAGTTCAGGTTGGTATGTGTCTGGTTCTGTGCAAAAAAAATAACAGGAAAATAGAACATGCATGTGATATGACATGAAGGTCAGGTTGGTATGCACTAGCAGTCCAACCATTCAAAAACTCATGAAGGTTCAGGTTTTTTAACTGTAGATAGTACTTCCCCTTGAAAAACAAGAAGTTCAGGTTGTGGAGAGTGCTCAGTTCAGGTACATATAAGTAATAAAATATTGTAGAATTAAAAAACATCATGTGAAGTTCATTCTATGAAGGGTGCTCAGTTCAGGTACAAAGGCATTGGCAGATGCTCAGCTCATTGCATAGTGTGATGGCTCTCACCACTTTTATATGAGAAGTTCAGGCTATGAATAATGCTAAGTTCAGTTACAAAGGTATATGCAGATATAACTTGTGTGCTAATAGACATTTTTTCTTTTATGTCAGCAAGACGAGAGACGCATGAAGAACTTAGAAGTTCCCAGCAGCAAGTACACAATCCAAAGCCTGTACGTGTTGCACCACCCCCTCAATGGGTCACACCTCAAACACACCAACAGCATTACCAACCTGCTCCAGACCAAAAATGGATGACACCCGAAACACACGGATACTTCCAAGATGCTAGGTCACAGCCCTATCCGCACAGGTTTGCGCCTCCACCTGATTGGGTGATGCCAGAAATCCCCGCCGGATTCTTTGTATCCACCAGCAGACTCCCAAGCACGCCGATGGAGGAGGGGGTTAGCTCAAGTCCTACGTGTATCAACAATGCCAAAGCGAAGCAACTAAACCGGATCCCAGGACAAATCCAATAGCAACACACACACGAAGGAGAGTGATCTGCACACTACCACCGTTTGATCCTGCTGCTGCTACTACAGGTCAGAATTCTACAGGGCATAAGGTAGATGGATTGCTTCACAAAACAAAAGAGCAAACCAAGACCAGGATCGCAATACCTCCACAACCACCTCAAGCAAAAAGGACGCAAACAAGAGAGAGGCCATCTTCAGCCCTCCTTCCTCCTCGTGATCCACTGCTGCATCCTGCTATGATTACTTCGCCATGCCCCATCCCAGAGGGACAGCAGCTGACATCGGCAGAGTTGCGATCATACACGCACGTAAGTGAAACAAAAAATATTTATATACGCATCTTGTATTATCTGCACATTTTCTGCTCCCTCCAGGATAACAAGTTCATAAACTGCATTTTAAGGTGCTGTTTGGATTATCTAATACCAAGACTAAAGATGCGATTCAAAGATGTAGAGAAAGCAAGGGAATTTTATAACAGATACGCTAGACACGCTGGTTTTGGAATCAGGAAGACGGGTGGAAATGACAACCACAAGTATTTTGTTTGCACCTTCCAAGGGATACACACATCTTCTGTTTTAGAGGCCAACAAGAAGCGAAACAAAACATCGCAGAGGACGGGCTACAATGCAAGAATGAGGGTGAAGGTGGAGGAGGATGGCACATGCGTGGCAGTGGACATTGAGTACAATCATAATCACCAGCTCATGCAAACTGATGACATGCTGGTATTTTTGCACTCACACAAGAATTATGACCCCACTATTTTGGAGTACGTAAAGCTCCTACAGTACCATGATGTCAAGCACACAACAATCATGTCCATGCTATCTGAAAATGAAGATGGAAGCTACTTCCTAAGCATGACCGGACGAGACCTGCTAAACCAGTAAGTATTCAAACACCCACATACTGCAATGTAAAATAGCATCCTAGCTCACAGCCCTTTGCTAGCAAAAAATAAACAAATGCATGTTTGCATGTGATTTGCAGGAAAGCCATGAATGCAAGGAAAGATGATTTGGATGATGTATTGAAACTTGTTTCATTCTTCAAAGACATGAAGGCAATAAATGATGAGTTTTTCTATGACATCCAAGTGGACAAGGAAAAGTCAATTAAAAACATTTTCTGGTCCAATGCAAGCTGCCGAGGAGCCTATCAAGACTTCGGCGATTGTGTAACATTTGACACGACTTACAAGACCAACAGATTTCATATACCCCTGGGAGTGTTTGTTGGAACAAAGCATCACTTGCAGTCAACAATATTTGCTGTTGCCCTGATAAGAGACGAAGATGCAAAGTCATTCAAGTGGCTGTTCGATACATTTCTATGGTGCATGAACAACAAGCACCCAACTTGCATTCTAACAGGTGAGTTCAAAAAAAAAACTCCTCAAGTTTCATCATCTTTTTCAGTCTATGGGTCTGTGTTGGTTGGGTACATTGGTTTTGTCTGAAAATAATGTAAAGAATGCAGTTCAACCACTGTAAGCATAGAAGTCCAACTAGCAGTACAAGAAACAAAAATTATCTGTCACATGCTTAGAAAAAAATAGTTATGAATGTGAAGTTCAAATACATGAATCATAGAAGTTCAGGGACAAAGCTGTAAGATAAATATATGTAGCATGTTCAGAAAAATATAGTTATTTACGTGAAGTTCAAGCACTGCCACCATAGAAGTTCAACAACAATGCTTTAAGAAAAAATTTGATTGCGACACTACTAGTGTGTCCTACTACTAACTGTGAAGTTCAAGCACTGATACCAAAGAAGTTTAGCAACGCTGCTGTAAAGAAAAAATACATGTGACATTCTTAGATACCATACTACCAAGATGTGTAGTTCAAGTACTTGTACAACATAAGTTCACTATCAGTACAAAAAAAGAATCAAGTTTGATTTTTTTAATTCATGCAGACCAATGCCCATCGATGGCGAAAGCTATACCACAATCATTTCCAAACACCGTCCATAAGCTATGCCGTTGGCACATCATGAAGAAGTACAGGGAATACCTCGCGTTGTTGTACACAAAGTATAAAACATTCAAAGAGGAGTTCACAGCTATATTAAACTGGTCGTTGATGCCAACGGAGTTTGAAGATGCTTGGGCTAAACTCGTGCACAACTACAACCTGGAGAACGACCAGATGATGATGCAGCTCTGGAGTGATAGGAAGATGTGGATTTCAGCATATTACAAGAACATTTTCTGTGCTAGAATGACTTCCACACAACGAAGCGAGAGCATGAACCACGTGCTAAAGAAAGGGTTTTTCAAGGGGACCCAGAACCTGCACAAGTTTGCTAGGCGGGTCAATGCTTGCATACAAACTCGGATGCAGAAGGAGAACGAGTAAACAATGACCAGCATGGTATGATGACAAGTACAAAACACCCCCATCATGTTTCTGTTTTACCTTCAACATGTGCACTTTGAATTTAAAAAATGAAACCCATGACTCTGCTTCGACTAATATCTCACTTTTTGACATGTGCAGACCAATCCTGTGACAAAAACAACTTACGGCTGCGAGGAAGACATGTCTATCAAGTACACCAGAGCCGTGTACACTGAGATGAGGAATAGGATGAGAAAGGCCACGCTATTTCGCGCAAAGCGTACAGCAGAGCCCACTAAGTACCTTGTGTACTACCACAACAAGCCTGGCAATGATGATGAAGAAAGATTTTCCTGGTCAAAGCATGAATTCTAGGTTGTAGTTGACCCAGAGAAGGAAATATACGAGTGTGAATGCAAGCTCTGGACACACACAGGTGAGCGAAAAAACAAGATCATTAAATAGCTAGACTAGTAGTATCATATCAAAATTTATGAAACTCATTGCTGGCTCACAAACTATGTATTCTGCATTCATCACAAAAATGCAGGCCTGTTCTGCCTTCACATCATGAACATACTGGACTACATCAAGCCTGACAAATTTCCAAACAAGTATATCCTCAAATGGTACACAAAGACTGCAAGATCACAACCAACCTTTGATACAAGGGACTACAACACAACCGCATCGGATGGCAGCTCAAGGCTATCGAAGCAAGACATCTTGCTGCATCTGAATTTGATGGTTAACAAGAAAGCGATGAGATGTGACCAGCAATATGACAGAGCCTACTATGTTCTCAAGAGGCTTGTGGAAGAGCTTGATGCAATACATTCAGCAAATCAAGCGGATGCTGACGAAAGGATGGCTGAAGAGGACGCTGAGTTTGAAGATGACCTTCATTATTATGCAGCTGAAATGCTCAATGTCACCGCTGAAGCCAACCAATGCAAGCAGGGTGATGGCCAATCAATGGAGCAGCGACAGCAAGAGACGATGAAATGTTCGTTGTATTCTGAAACAAAGGGTAGGAAGAAAATTACTGCAGCAAAGAAAAGTGACAAGAGAGCTCAAATGAAGGCACCACCTGCAGGAAGAGTCGTCGTGCACGATGAGAACGGAGTGCCACTTGGACATAGGAAATGCAGTGTGTGCAACCAGGTTGCGGGACACAACAAGCTAACCTGTCCAACACTATTGGAAAGAAACAATGCTGAGGAGATCAAGCAAACCAAATCTCAAAAACAGCAGCCCAAAGTTCAGGAACAAAAGAAGGGACCACACCCAAAGAAAGCAAGCAGCAGACTTTGTAGCATATGCAAGGAGTATGAACCAAATAATGCAAGAACATGCCCGAAGCGCACAGATGCTGAAAAGACAAGCAAAATGCCAGAGAAGAAACAGAAAGCAAGACCTAGAGCCAACAACAAGAAAGTGGTGGAAGATGAAGAGGAAGACGAAGATGAAGACACCGTCGAAGAAGAGCAAGACGAAGAGGAAGAGGAAGTGGAATGCGACAATGAAGAGGAAGACGACGATGAAGAGGAAGAGGACGATGAAGAGGAACAGGTACATGTCAAGCAAAAACCTCTACCACCAAAGCCTAGGAGGAGCGCAAGGCTCATGAACAGTTAGAATAGGTCAATTAACACAATGCAAACTTGTTTCATGTCAATGTGCAGAACATCATGTCATCCCCTGGTAACATACACTGTGAAGTTCAAGTAATATTACTGCAGAAGTCCTGGTATGTTATGGCAGGAAGTGATGTGCTGGTGTTGTATTGCATGAAAGAGCAAGCAGTAATAAATTGAAAAACATACACTGTGAAGTTCAAGTAATATTACTGCAGAAGTCCTGGTATGTTATGGCAGGAACTGATGTGCTGGTGTTGTATTGCATGAAAGAGCAAGCAGTAATAAATTGAAAAACATACACTGTGAAGTTCAAGTAATATTACTATAGAAGTCCTGGTATGTTATGGCAGGAAGTGATGTGCTGGTGTTGTATTGCATGAAAGAGCAAGCAATAATAAATTGAAAAACATACACTGTGAAGTTCATGTAATATTACTGTAGAAGTCCTGGTATGTTATGGCAGGAAGTGATGTGCTGGTGTTGTATTGCATGAAAGAGCAACCAGCAAAATAATCATACAGTTTTGAAGTTCATGTCAGCTTATAGAAGAAGTTCTGGTATGTAAAATTGATGTAGGAAAAGAATATGCTTAAAAAATAAAGTTTCACCGCATAAACTAAGGTTAGCAAGCCTAAGACAACGCGTTCAAATGTGAAGTTCTGCTTGGATACGTGCAGAAGTTCATGTACAATGCAACAAAGATAAAGAAACGTCAACAATATTTCTGCACAGATTTACATATGAAATACGTCCGCACTTGAAAAAATACAAAAAAAACAAATATAGATTCTACGCAAAAGCCCAGCCACATCTCAAAGCAGAAGTTCAAGTCTACGATCATATGTTGGGAGCCCAAAAATAAACAACACAAAAAAATCAAGCAGTTCAACCAAAAACCGAGGCAGAAGTTCAGGTACATCTATTGGGGCAAAAACATTCAACACATGGATACTGAAAAATGACGCAGTACATTGAAATTCACAAAGCCAAATCATTCTTCACACCAAATGCATTTGTCCACAATATCATAAGTAATAGTGCTGCACCTATAGATACACAAATCACTAAAAACATTCTTACAACCAAATCTTTACGGAATTGTTCCAATCATTATCAAACCTAAAAATCTGTATGAAATCAAATCTACAATGAAACTAATGCTACGAATTCACGGGCCAAAGGACTGGATCTCTTTAGGGAGCTCTGAACGCACGACTTCATTCTTCTCGCTAAAAATCAGAGTGTGCATGAACTCAGCCTTCCAGTCATCTGCAGCAGCCTGCAAACAAAGAAAGGTGAAAATGATGGTTTAGTAACGGATATCTAAAACCACAGCAGGAGCGTCTCAGCAAAAACACACAAGAATAATCAAAGGATGATGAGACAAGAACAAAGACAGAACATACTTCCACATCACCAAAATCTTCAACAACCTCATCACCATCATACGAAGAGCAGAACTTCACGGCAAAGAAACCACAATCATTACTCTTCTTCTTCGGAACATCGATGAAAGTCGACCTCTTTGCAATAGTCACCCAGTTAGGCTGCTTGCTCGCCTTGTATGTAGCCTTGCCGTACACCTCCTCGAGCAACCCAACAAATCTCTTCATCTGCCAGAAATAACAAACTTAGATGAAGTCAAAAACATGTTAACCAAAATAGTTAAGTTCAGGTACATAAAAAAGCGACACTTGCATAAGATCTACCTAAACAAAATAGCAGAAGTTCAACTTCTAAATGACAGTCAGTTCAAGCAGTATTACCAAAACAGAGACAACAACATATTTTGTCAACACAAGGCATAATAAACTTCGTGTCAAACAAGAGAATGTGAAAGGAGGTTCAGGCTAAGAAACACTCATGATATTTTGGCAGTCCCCGTGGAAACTCGTTCGCGACGTTTCCATATTAGCGTAAGAAAGTGAATCAAGGATGTCAATGGTCCCACGATATCTATTCACCACGTACACACTATAGTGCGCCGTTGTGCCAATTGGCTTGAATAGAATCAAGAAAACCTGCAAAAGAATGAAAGGACCGGTGAACACAAACTATAAAGCATATGTACTCAAGAACCGGCATGAACAAAAACTTCTTGACAAACTCAGCAAAAGGATGCACATGAAATTAAAAAAAGCAAGAGTTATGAAAAACTAACCAGCTTTGCGTTAAGAAGGTCTTCTTACTTGTGAACAAACATTGGGAGGAGACCAGCAGATTTTCCTGCATCAAACTTTGGAACTGTTGTGGCGTAGAAATCATACTCCAGGCAGTACTGAGCATTCACCAAAACACAATTAAAACACCTCCCAGATGCCACTACAACAAAACTAAGGCAAAAAAAGGAGATAGGGGTGCAAAGAACTAAAACCTGTATGAAGTAGGGACTAAGTACAACCCTGTCAGCACTAGTGAAAATCTCAGAGGTCTCCGGCTTATCCTTCCACAAATTTATGAGATAATCCATTATGTCTCCTTCCATCTGCTGCCCTTCACCGAAAAGCGTATAAAGGACACGTCCTGTGAGGTCAATCACATTCCCAAGGATGGTAAACATGCAGTAGCTTATCCTGCAGAATACAAAAGGATGGTAAAAATATATATTAGAAGTTCAGATACAACAACAAACAGAAGTTCATACACTATAACTCAAAAGGCAAGAGGAGACATAAAACAGAAGTTCAGATACTACAACAACGGCAGTTCAGACAATACAACAAACAGAAGTTCAGACACTATAACTCCAAGGCAAGGGAGAAATGAACAGAAGCCCACATACTACAACAACAGAAGTTTCAGACATAGAGTAGTATCTCTGGCAGCAACAAAGTTAAAGAAGAAGAAAACTCACTCAGAATACTTCTCCAGACCATCTTTACTCAGCACATACTGTTTCAACTTCCGGGCCTCGCATAGGTGAGGGTAACTGTATTTTTTTAGGGGAGCGATAGGAGAACGCCACTTCAAAGGCAATCTTGATGCTCTCTTGGAGGAAGTTATATTCCCAGACTCAACTGCCTATTTCCTCCTGGTAATCACAACATTCTTCCCACCTCTACCAGCAACAGTACCAACAACACATTTAACATTCTTCGGGTAAGCAATCTTCTCAAAATCATCATCGGACAAAATCACTTCTGCTTCGTCTGCTTCGACTGCATCAGCCTTCGAAAGTGCAACTATCCACAGGTGGTTTTGGTAATTCCTAACAACATATAGCTCATTGAGCTAACATTATTCCAAGATTAATATTTCAGGAAAAAGCTCAATGAATGGCATGGCATGGATGAGGAAAGTGGATCCCTCAAAATTCTAAGGACAAAAAGTTTGGCTCAAGCTTCAAGATCAAGACTCTACATTTTATATTTTAGTGATCCAAGATCACATTGAGTCTATAGGAAAAGCCAATACTATCAAGGAGGGATGAGGTGTTACTTAATGGCTTGCTTGCTCAAAGTGCTTAGTGATATGCTCCAAAACCCTCAACTACCTTCCCACATCCACATATGACCTAAACCAAAAGTCATACTCGGCCCCACCGATTCTTTCTAACCGGCGCCACCGAGTTTCAAATGTCATAGCCACTGCCACAAACCCTAGGCAAATCGGTTTCACCAATAGGGATCTCGGTCTCACCGAGATGGGATGGTAATCTCTCTGTTTCCCTTCGTAACGTTTCGGTCTTACCAAGATGAGCGATCGGTCCCACCGAGATTGTAATGTAAACTCTCTATTTCCCTTTTGTAACATTTCGGTCTCACCGAGATGAGCGAATCAGTCCCAACGAGTTTACCTGACCAACTCTCTGGTTAGCTTATTACCAAAATCGGTCCCACCGAGTTTGTGTAATCGGTCACACCGAGATTATGTTATGCCCTAACCCTAACCATATCGGTCCTACCGAGTTGCATCTCAGTCCCACCGAAAATCCTAACGGTCACTACGTTTGCTGAATCGGTCCGACCGAGTTTAACCATTCGGTCCCATCGAGTTTGGAAAATTGTGTGTAAAAGTTAGATTCTGTGTGGAGGCTATATATACCCCTCCACCCACTCTTCATTCATGGAGAGAGCCATCAGAACATACCTACACTTCCAATACACATTTTCTGAGAGAGAACCACCTACACTTGTGTTGAGGTCAAAATATTCCATTCCAACCATATGAATCTTGATCTCTAGCCTTCCCCAAGTTGCTTTCCACTCAAATCTTCTTTCCACCAAATCCAAATCCTGTGAGAGAGAGTTGAGTGTTGGGGAGACTATCATTTGAAGCACAAGAGCAAGGAGTTCATTATCAACACACCATTTGTTACTTCTTGGAGAGTGGTGTCTCCTAGATTGGCTAGGTGTCACTTGGGAGCCTCCGACAAGATTGTGGAGTTGAACCAAGGAGTTTGTAAGGGCAAGGAGATCGCCTACTTCATGAAGATCTACCGCTAGTGAGGCAAGTCCTTCGTGGGCGACGGCCATGATGGAATAGACAAGGTTGCTTCTTCGTGGACCCTTCGTGGGTGGAGCCCTCTGTGGACTCGCGCAACCGTTACCCTCCGTGGGTTGAAGTCTCCATCAACGTGGATGTACGATAGCACCACCTATCGGAACCACGACAAAAACATCCGTGTCTCCAATTGCGTTTGAATCCTCCAAGCCCTTCCCTTTACATTCTTAAAAGTTGCATGCTTTACTTTCCGCTGCTCATATACTCTTTTGCATGCTTGCTTGAATTGTGTGGAGATTGCTTGACTTCTGCTAAGATAGCTAAAATTTGCCAAGAACTATAATTGGGAAAAGGCTAGATTTTTATTTGGTCAAGTAGTCTAATCACCCCCCTCTAGACATACTTTAGATCCTACAAGTGGTATCAGAGCTTTGGTCTCCATTTGCTTTGATTTCCATAGCTTTTGGTGGTCATAGCCTTGGTTTCACAACCTAGGAGAGTATGGCGTCTAGTGAGAGAAATTATCACCGTAGAGGTCCTTACTTTGATGGTACTAATTTTGCTAGTTGGAAGCATAAGATGAAAATGCATATTCTTGCACATAACCCCACCGTTTGGGCTATTGTGTGTGTTGGCTTACAAGGT